>NC_067134.1:18732206-19032206 GCF_021347895.1 Acanthochromis polyacanthus | reverse complement strand
AATGGCCAGAAAATCTGAGCTCGTAGGAGACATTGGAATTTTTTGGCATACTGTGACTTGCTAGATCTTTTTCGAGCATACTGCAGTGCATAGTGTGGTAGCATGGGTATTGGAACAACTAGCTTTAAAGCACTAGTTCATATACTGTTTGCATACAACTCAGTTAGGGATTTAGTAGCTGCTGTGACACCATAAGCTCAGACCCATGATCTGCATTAGGCCGGCAGGATGACAGCAGATGCTAACAGCTGTTAACAAAACCAGCAAGATGATTTTACTGCTCAACACTGGACTCCTCTCATTCTGTGTGTGTTTGTGTGAATACATCTAGAAAAGTGTGAGCCCTCACCATGTCCAGCATCATTCTTTAGTCCACGTGGAGAGCTAACCTAATATACATGAACAACAGCACATGCTACTCTGCAGCATGCGCTTCCTATTACCCCAAAAGCAGATCACAGTATAACGTCTGACCCACTGATGAAAGCCTTTTCACATACCCTGTCCTCTTGTAACTTCAATTCCTGCCTCACAATAAACTCTACATTAAGTTAAGGGTGATTTGGTCCATCACGGACAGTTAGAACCCACAGAGGCATTCAGCCAGCATCAGAACATCATGAAGTCTGACTGCTTTGCCATCTGGTGACAGTCACATGAACAAAAGCTGTCAGCAGCAACGTGAGCGGCTAACAGAGTTACAAGACAGATGTTTGGTTTGGTGGACAGACTAAAAATACACGACTTGTGAAAAGAAGAACAGGGGCTGGATTTTACAGCACTCACATTTTTCTGATTGTGATCAGAACATTGTCATATCGGCTTCAAATAAAAGTGAATAGTAAAGCAGTGTGTATGTCTTCTGTGTGCACGTTGTTGCCCAGCACCTGTCAAGTTTTTACGGATGTATACGAGTGTCTTAGGAACAGATACAAAGAGAGCGTAGTGCACTGAGTTATTACAAACATGTCTGATAAATAAGATGAAATGATGAACATTACAAACGTAGCAACCCTGAAAAACATCACAAACAGAACAATTAAAGATGTTAGTGTCACATGCTGTATGCCAACATTACTCAAATAAAGAACTTACAGAGATTAAAACCAACTCAGATGATTCCCACAAGAAAGCATCACTCATGATAACACTGGAGGAAAACACAGCAGGCTGGTTATTTAGCACGACCGGATGCAGAGCTCATTTCCGCCAAAGTTGCAGCAGGGTGAGTGATAACACTCCTTGTTAACTCCAGAGACCCAGACAGCCCTCTCTTACATTAAGCATTCAGAGGCGCTCAGAGGACCATTGTTCAGTGGTGACTTGCGTAAATGCTGAGTCAGTCCCTGCCTCTTCTCAACTTCAGTCAATTATTAAGCTAAGCAAACATGACAGAAAACCCTTCAGACCAAGCAGCCCAGCTGGCCTGCACAGCAGTATCTAAGCAGAGAGTACACTCAGAGGAGGAAACAGAACCACTGCAGATAACTTTGTAATTCAATCATAAACCAGTTACTGCAGACAGCTGACCACTGTCCTAATGTTGCTGCTCAGGACTGACCAGTAAGAGAAGGTAAACTGGGAAGTTCCCCACAGTGAGTGTCGTTAACCCCCACCTCTCTGCAACTCTTCTCTCAGCTGTAAGGAATGTTCAACTTGTCCAGTCAAACAAGGGGACAGAAAAAAGGTCTTCTGGCCCTCAGATTGGCATCAAAGGCAAAGCAGACAGGCCCCAGGGCCCAGGCAGCGCCTCCATTACGATAAGGCTAAGGATGGATGCCAGAAAAGCTGGAATGTGAGCAGCAGACACCGCCTGTTAACAGAAGAGATATATGAGGGGTTGCCTCAGAAAGCACAGCAGCCACTTGTGTCTGAGCCTCTCTGTACGATGCACTCTTCATATGTGTGGATACATTCACACAAATCTGTCATTTGCATGTTTACGGTGCCACTGCCAGCGCTCACACACGCATCTATGCCGGTGTGTGTGTGTGTCATGCTGACCAGATGCCGTGCTGCAGTCTGCAGGGAGCCCTAATTAGCTGTGTGTTTACAGTCAGACGGACAACAGAGCGAGGCCAGGCCTGCTGCCGGCCAAGCAGGGATGAATGGCGCAACTTACAGAGAACAACACCCCCAAGGCAGCCAGCTAACAGCAGCCACAACGGCACACACGTACGCTTGTGTGACCTGTTTCTACCGATGCAGATCGATATTAAAATCATTACAAGCTCTGGTCTAAGAGAAGGGATTGCTTAAAGATGTACTTTAGAAGATTGTATCCATGTTTTAGGTGCACAAGAGAAAAAAGTTAACAGTAAAACTAAAATAAGCCCTCATATTTTCTCAACGCAGCCATGTTTCATTACAAAAGATGTTCAGCTGTTAGTCAGGAATCCATCAAACCCATTACCTGCTACATGATTTCAGCCTGAAACATCTGCATTATTTTAACTAAAGATTCATGTGGATATACAGCTAAATTTATCAGGTAAGGCTCTGCTCATTGGAAAATACTTGAGAAAAACTCATTTTCGCTTCATAAACAAAAACATTACGTAGATCTTCAAAACAAAATGTCAGAAAGACTTAAAAATTCAGTCATGGTTTCCCAAAGATGGCATTCTCAAATATTTTATCTGTAATTATACTCTGATTCTTGTTGTAGATGAAGAAAGAAACAAGAAAAAGCTGGAATCAGAGCATTTTGATCGTTTTTCCCCCTTAAAAATCACCCAAACCAAGTGTTTGATTATCTAAACAGTGGTTAATTTAATAGTTGAAACCTAATCAGTTTATTCATGCAGTTGTAGATAGCAGGTAAAGTTAAGCCTCTGGTGATTAGCAACCAGGATTTTTCATGTCATATATTTACTTTATGACTCACAATAAAAAACACTCTTCATTTATTGTTGTGAGAAGTTTAGAAGCATCTATTATTGCAAATTATTGACTATAGCTATGCGTTTTAAGTTAAGAATATATCAAACATGGAGTTAAAGCACAACTGGGAATCTGTCACAGTTCAATAATGTACATTAAAGTTGTTTCCTCTGTATAAAATTCTGACCACATTCAGCATCTAAGTCTCTTTCGACCTAAATGAATGGAAAATTCAGAACAGAGACGAGGCCAGTGTAGATTTGTCATCCTGAATGTATGAAGTATGGGTAGTGCACCTGCAAAACTACAAAAAGATAAGCAGCTCAGAATGTAGGAGCAGGTACAGGATCATATTTCATCCATCCTGTCATAAAAAGAGAGCCATCCATAAATCCATCAGGCTTTATGAGTTCGCTGTAAACAGGAGTGGATGTGAGGCTGGGGGCTGCATATTGATAGCAGACAGCAACAGGAGAGCTGCTCAAAATGGGATCTTCCTGTTTTTCCTCAGACGGTAAGGTCATAAAACCTGGCTGGTCTAGTCTGAGCTGTTCTTTCCTACACACAGCTTCCCTTTCTTCCATTCCCACATACATTTTAGGATTCTTCAACCCTACCCTCCCATTAACTATTAATCCCTCGTTCTCTATTCTCTCTCTGGCTCCCTCCTGTAGATTTCTCCCTGCCTCGGTCTCCTGGGTCTTTTCCTCTGTACTCCGCCCTCTGTCTGCAGCTCCTTTCTGAGGAGTTTCCTCTCTGAAGTCTTCTCCACCCTCTCCTATTTTCTCCTGGCACCATTTTCTCTCCCCGTCAGCCACTTTGACTGTGTGCCTTTTTCTGTCTCTGTATTTCCTTCCATCTCTGGCTTAACATTTCATTTTTCTACATGATCATCGCTCTTGTGCTTCAGGCACATCCCCTAGCTTTCTTGACTTCCCTGCATGAATTCCTTCCTAAATTTTCTGAGTATGTAACCAGTCGCCTCCCTCTTATTCTTCCATCTCTTGCACTTGAGGTGTCCCAGTTTCTGGCTTTCCCTCTGCCTTCATCTCGCCCACTTTCCCTCCCATGTTCTCCTCTTCTATCCCCTGGTCGCCATCATCAGCACACTTTCCTTTACCTCCACTTCTGTCTTGTCTCTTCCTCTTACTCCTTCTGTCTTCCATCTCTACATGCACAGAGGTCATTTGGGTATTCTGTTATCTTGCTAGCAGCATCCCTCTGTGCCTCTGAGTCTTACAATGCAAACAGCAAAACAGGTTAAGATTTGCAGGTAAATACGCATCTGTCTGTCTTCTCAGACTAAAGGACAGTGGAGCTACGATAGCAGAGACTCCTACAGCTAGATTCACGCCACTTTTATATAGTTTTCTGGTGTCTCTGGTGTAACAATGAAGAAAGTTGTCTGAAGAAGACCAAAACCAACTTGCAAATATTTTGTGTGTGTGTCAGACATATCTTATTCCTTCGCGCCACAAAGCTCCACTGTTGTCCAAAGTAGTTAAAAACACATCAGTGAGGGTCACTGCTGCACTGGCTGACATGTCCTATTACCAGGAAGACACTGTAGTTTATTCTGACTCAATCCCACAGCGTAACAATACTTATTTTCTACGATACAGAAGAACAGCCAAAAGCCAGTATAGAAATGCTGAAACATTTGGAAGAAAATGAGGAAACACTTCAAACAGCAGCTCAAAGACAAACCAACAGATCTGTAGACAGAATTCAAGATGTGAGACTTTCAGTTGTTGCTCTATATTAATCACAATGTTCACATTCAGAAATACTGTTCATGCTAACATAGTAATAGCTCATAATGTGTGGCGGTGTTTTCACAACATGAGCATACGGAGGATGTTCAGCAGGAGAAAGATGCCATTATACCCCCACTATTTACTCTTATTTGAGCAATCTTTGTGTGATCTTAAATGCCGATGTGTTTTAGGGAGCTTACTTCTTGATAACTTGTTAGTTTTACAAACCATCCACACAAATCACTCTACATGTCTTGTGTTAAATTCAATCTTTGTGCGTCTCACCTGAGCTGTCCCAGGTTGTAATGCCTCGTCTCGCCGTCGGTAGAGCGCGTGACGCACACGGAGAAACACGGCTGAAGCTGCCGGAGCTCCAGCAGGACGATGGCCAGGTAGTGGATGAAGAGCAGAGCGTCCACCAGCGAGACGGCGTACTGCACAATGCCCTGGTAGTTCTCATCCTGTCAACAACGATGTTATAAGGGGTCATCTGCAACCAGCTAACTGGAAATATGTACAGCATGCACACTGAACACACCGTGCAAATACATTTTCAAACAAATAATAAGCATAAAATACTCCTGCAGGGATAAAACTAGAGATCATACACATGTAGGACTAAATGTAGAGCATATGAATATTTAGACACATTTCAAAGCGCTGCAGGCTTTTAAAAACCCTCTGTGTGTGTTTTCCACATACGCTCTGAAAGAGGGACCAACAGAGCTGTTAAATTATGACTCACAGTAAACACACATCACTGGGGAAACCAAATATCTGTGTTTTGCTTGTCTGCGATTTCGTTGAGCTCCCGAGGGCATTAAATATTAATGTGTCTGCAATATAGGAGACCTCTCCCACTCATGCTACTGGAAATCTTTGTTTTTTTCTGTGTGTTGAATTTCCACTTATATTTTCAGTTACACTCTATACTCACAGTATAAGCAGTGATTGCTGTTGTGTTTTGTGTCTGCGGCCCCTCTGTGATACCCTCTTAGCTCACCTGTGAGTCCAGTATCCTGACTCCATAAAAGAGCCAATAGGAGACCACGAAGAGCAGCACCAGCACGGCGAGCAGCGCCCGGAACACAAAGACCCGCGGGAGTCCTGCCCTCGCCGGCCTGAAGAAGAGCGCCCAGACCGCCAGCAGCAGGATGAGCAGCTTGAAGGCCACGGAGATGAAGAGGCCCTCGCAGGCCGTCCCGCAGCTCTGCAGCTTCTCCGGCCAGAGGAGGTGGGGGAGCACCAGGAAGGCCAGCGGCGTGAGGAACACCAGCAGGCCCAGGATCACGGCCAGCGTCCGGGTGAAGTAACGGCGGCAGTCGAGCCCCACGCTGTCCTCCAGGTCCTTGGTGATGCGGACGATGTCCTCCTGAGAGAGGCTGTGCTCCGACGTGCCTGTGACGGCTGTGGTCGTCTCACCCCAGTTGTCATCCTGAGAACAAAAGGAGCAACAAAAAAAAATTAACATACGCAAAGCTGAATTCCAATGCTTTTTCATAACTCACTTCTTGATTTTCACTGAGCTCCAAAACTGTTCCGTCAAAGGACATTGCAGTGTCTTATTTCAGCTCCGAGCAGAGAGGAGATTCCTGAACAAGCCAAGTCTGTGTGGAAATGTTTTATCAGACAAAAACACCCTTTTATTGGAAATGTTTTCCATCACATGCAACAGGGTAATAAATCAAAGCTGTCATTTTTACATCTTGCCTAATTAAAGCGGTGTGTGTTAACTGAGGTCTGACTGACTAGAAAACAACCCTGGTCATTCATAAGGAAGATTATCTCTGGCCTCAGCCTCTTTCACATGCTCTGACACATTCACTGCCTTATCAGAAGCTATAAATACACAAAGCACATTTGCCACAGTCACAGTATTAGTCGAAATTTAATCTCTGATCGAGGCAAATCAAAACATTTGATTAGTTATGTGTCATTTTGGGATTTATTGATACTTTCTAGTGCTGAAAAGCAAGTCACCAGTACTTTCAAAACTGTTCCTTATTACCGCTATGGCTGAACAATTCATAGATTTCAAATCAATAACTGAAACAACGCAATTAGCAAAATATAAAGGCTGCAATTTACAATGTACAAAGTGTGGTCATTAAATATGGGAATAAAGCTTTATGGAATATGAGCAGATTGAAACTTTTAGAAGGTGTTTATGTTTGTCCATTTATCAGTGTCTACTGTGTGGTTCAGGCTACGTCATAAAAGCAACGAGTAAATTGTAAATGCATCAGACTCAGAGTTTACACTGTTGTCTCAGTGTGTTTTTTAAAAAAATCCTGGCATCCTTGTTTAGTGATAGTCACACTTTTGATGGCGTGTCATCACATGTTTGAAAGCTGCTAAACAGAGAATATTTACTTGAAGCAGGATTTCCAAAAGATATATTGCATATCAAATCGCACTGTTGGTCAGAAAAATTGCACTTAGATATTTCACCGTTCAGCCCTCCACATCCACCTCTGAACTCGCACACATTTGACTTTGCGTAAGTCCCTTTAACCTACAGACTTATTTTTTTAAATTATTATAAACCATAAAAATAATGTCAGTATTGCTTTGCTTCTGAGTGAAACATCCCCTGAAAGAGAGCTTATGTCCACACATGTGAGAAAAACAAATAGAAAATGGGATGTGGAAAAAGTAAACAAAGCAAGCTGCCAACTGGGCTGTACGCTGACGTCTGGGTCTGACTGCATCCGCAGATAATGAAGGTCAGCGGTGTCGAAGCAGAGCTGTTAGAACAACAAAGATAAGGACTCTTTACACGGCAATCATAACAAGCTGCTAACGTGGCCCTGCGAGCGGCTGAGTGCTGCCCTCGCCGGAAAAAAAAAAAGGCAGATAATGAACTGCCATCAACTACAAGAACGTCCAATAACAGCTCTTTTCCCCATCAGCCAAAAATTCTGTTACTAAACTGTAATATAGTCCTATTTTGAGGATTATATCAATAACATTTGTGCATCATACTAGCAGAGATGGGATCATGGAGGAGATGCATTATGAGCACGTTAGACTGAGGGGGTTGGGAGGAGGAGGAGGATGGTGCACTGGGATGGAGAACATCCCACTGGCCTCAGGGTTAAAACAGCACAGATGAAGCAGAACAATAGGAGGACCCAGGCAGTGTGCTTAGGTTGTCTTTGAAACTAGAAAGAAGCTACTGTGTGTACTCATATACTGGTAATGGATTTTTTTTACTACTATACATGATATCAGTTCTGCAAAATCATATAAAATATAGGAAGAAAATCAGAATAAATGTGGGGATGCTCCAATTCAATTTTGCATTCGCTCTACTGAAGTACTACCTTACTGAAAATAAACAGTACTAATATAGCTGCAAATAACTGTGTTGAATTTTACTTTTTGTATTGTATGTGCATGTCAGTGCAAGTGAATCCCTCCCTTTGAAACTGTTGGCCCTCTGGACTTAAACAGAGTTAAGTTCCACATCACACTAGAAAAGTGGAAATGCCATCCAGTGCTTCTAAAAATCAAAAACATCACATTTAAACAAAAAAGAAGTGAATTAGGCTATTTATCTGATTCATATGAGTCTCTGCCTCTGTTTAGAGGCTGAAGTTGATATCAACGCTACGTCTGTTCAGGATTTTTTACAATGCTAGCTTGGGCTAAAGGTTGTGGTTGCAGTGTTTCTTGGTAGTCAGATGTAGTAGATGTAGATGTAGTCAGAGAGCCCATGTGTTTCGCTCTGAGGTGTTGTAGCTAAAGCAACATTTAGTGGTTTAAAATGTTCCATACAGAACATCTACACAAGTCCCACTGGTGCAATTATATTAATTAATGACTGAACGCAGTCCCCAGTTTCTTCACCAATGAGAGCAAGCATTTGAGAACCATACCTAAAGTTCCAGAAAAATATTTACGGCCAGTTTTGAACAGAACATCCTTTACTCATTTATAGCCTAATAGACTGAAACTTGGCCAATCTGCTTCATCAGGACTGTGTGGGAGCAGCTGATGATCAGATTTGATTAACGCTGGCCGACCAGCAGCAGTAAGTGACATCTGATTGGGATGTGGCATAACCTTTCACTTCAAACCAGAGGGAAAAAAAGCTCTTATACCAATACAGAAATCTCTCATGTGACAATCAGAACTGGACCCATCACTCACAGTGAGAAGCTGACAGACAAATGTTTGGATTTTACTTGCAATTTTCCCAGAATCTTTCATTTAAGTGGCAGATTTTTGCCCTGTCCTTGCTGATCGTGAAAATCCAGCTATTTTAATGTGAAAATCTATTACAATAAAAATCTATTACAATAAAATACAACCATCCTTTAAAATGATGAAACACTTTCTATTTATAGCACTACTATCATTCAGAGGAGGCGACATGTTAGCTGCTGGTGTCGTTTTTCCCCCAGACGGTCCTTTGATGAGCTCCAGCACTGAAAGCTGTCTCAGGTTCATCTGATCTCTGACATGACAGCGTGGTTGTAAATCCTCATGTCACTGTCTGCATTGGTGCAGGGAACCAAACATCACGACCGATCCACAAGTGTTGTAGCCTAGCCGCGCAAGACAACCCACGGCAACGAATTTAATTCTCTGCCAGGGTGGGTCTAGTTACCCTCCATAAGGCTCGAGGCTGGATTCTCCTAAAACTGGCCGGACGAATCACCATGAAGTGTAGAGTCAGAAGGCGGGCGTAACGAAGTGACGACAGAGGTGTGACGATTCTGACAGAAACAACTGGCGCATAATAAACAGTTATCTTTTGACTCGGCTTTGGCCACAGCCCTTAAAGATTTGAAGCTAAAATTCAACTTGAAAGATAAACAAAGGATGGCACTTAAGTGTTTCATTGAGAAGAAAGACGTATTTGGACTTATGCCGACGGGATATGGCAAATCCTTAATATACCAGTTGGCTCCACTGGTTGGGAAGCTAATGGGACTTAGCCACAATCCGCTGGTGCTCTCGGAACTACGTCAGCCTATTCGTTGCGTTGATTGGTTGTATACCTACCCAGTTGCTGCAGAGTGATTTGATAGACAACCTTTTAGCCCGCCTCCCTCCCTGTCGAGCTTCCCTAGACCCTTGTGCCGTCAGAAACATGGGGATAGCGTGGCTAGGCTACAAGTGTTGCTCTTCATGTTGCTAAGACTCAGACTGGCAGAGACTTCTTTGAAAACAGTACAAAAACACTAATCTCTTAATTGTTTTAGGATGTTTTTTTCCCCCACTTTGCACTTAATTATTAAGCACATATATTCATATTTATTTTGTTTTCTTATATTTTGGCATTGTGCTCATTTTGTTTGTTTTATCCTCTGTATTGTAATGTGCTGCCTTTTAAAAAACACGTGTAAATGAAGTTAATATATTTTATGAGCGCTCAACCAGGCAGTGGAATGCATCACTTTAAATGGCCGAACAGTGAAGACATTAGCACATCCCTCTGGGTAACCTGATACTGGGTGTACTCGTGGGGCAAAGTTTTTCGTGAAATAAAATAAGCCTGAAACACATTCAACCCTCCTAATTACATGGCCTGGCAGCAGGGTGAAGGGACATATTCTAAAAAGAAACACTAAAATGGCACCATTTATCAGCTATAAATTCTAAAAACAGGAAAAAATGGATACACTTTCAAAATTCTGACAGTCTTTGAACTATTCACAAGAAACAATTCATTTCATTGGGAGAATTATTCAAAAATAAAACCAGGATAGTGAATCAAAATCACTTATTCTGAGGCCTCATTTAAAAAAAAAACAATCAAAAACAAAGCATTTGTACCAGATCCTCTAAAAAAGACAAAATATTCTTGAGTACTTGGTGGAAAGGAGAGGCCATGAGCGACTCAGTTATGACCAGTGATGCACAACCTACTGTGCTTCATTAGATCAACTCTACAAATGAGTTAAAGGAGATTAATAGTATCAGACATAATGCAACAAACACACAAACATAAACAATGCACATTTCAGCCCAGTCAACTGAAGTGGAGACCGTTTGTGGAACAGAATGGTGAAAGCCACTTCATTAATAATGAGGGAGGCAGACAGGAGAGCCCTCAGCCTCTCCACAGAGACTTACGCAACAGGCTTTTTATTCACATGAAGCAATTATCCCATCCACAGAAACACGGTAAGCAAAGCCTCATTATTTTCTTTGTGTATTAGCAGAGATAAGTGCTCCACAAAAGGCGAGCCACAAGCCTCGGCTACGTGGAGATTCGAATCACCAGGGACGCACAACTAGCATACCTAAGCAGTTCCTCAGCAGCACAGGAGGCATTTGTAAAAACTACATTTACACATGGCATTTAAGAAATGTTGATGTTTAAATGAGTAAATCTAGTACAGCTGATCCAGTGGAGAACAGTGCATGTTTGCTGTTTAACTGTTGACAGATCCTCAAGTCTTAATCCTGTCTGGCCTGCATGTGTGTGTGCACAAGTGAGAGAGGAAATCAATAGGCATTAGGTGTAAGAAGAGTGTCTCTTTGACCACAGCGTACCTCGACAACACCCAGGGGAGACATGAATCACAGCTTCACATGCCTCATGGTTGGGATACACTCATCACTCGCCGCCCGTGTTTCACAGCTCTGAGTCAGACGCCGCTAAAGGACTCCATCACCGCTTCTACACATCAGCCAGTCGTAAAAATCCACACAGAAATCAACTGCTGTGGTGGGCTCTCTCACTGTTCCTTCTGGATTCATTCACTAAATAAGGAATCGATCAGAAAAATAACTAGTAGGTGATGTAAATAATGATAAAAGTATGTATTGTGGTAATACTTGAACACATGCAGAAAAACTGGCATTAATTGGCTAAATGTGAGGCATCTTTAAAGTTTCAACATTACACTCACTCCAGCTTGTTCCTAATCAAGTTTGGGACTTTGTTGTTGTTGTTGGATCAGACGACTGTACCTGGGCTTCCCCTCTGACTAAAAATAGACATTAGTGACCCACATTTCCTCACAGGATTAACCAATCACCACAGGCTGATCTGGTTCAGTAGCAGCAGCCCTGCAGTAGGCCCGCGCTCATTCATCACATGAAAATAGGTGAAACAGAGAGGAGCAGTGAGGAGAGCGGGAACAAAGAGGCAGGAGAAAAGTGAGAGAGCATGACAGAAATGTTCAATAACAGGACAGCCATTTACAGGGAGGAGGATTGATCCAGACAGGCAGAGAAAGTGAGAACAGTCGCAGATTACTGCACAGACAAACCCACGTGTACGACTATGAACACAGGCAGTAAGTGAACACCTGTCAGCTCTGCTCTTGACCTGTTTTTGCTGTGATTTATTGGTCTTTAGAAGCCAAATCTGTGTGCTGGGAGGAGATGAAAAGGAAACTGAACAAATGAATAACAAACATCTGAAACGGCGTGTTCACAAGAGAAGAGAAGATTCCAGGTTTCACCCTCTGATTCTACCAAGACTAAGTTAAAACCTTAGGCTCTAAGCTTTTTTTTAAATAGATTTCCACTTGATAAAACCTCCACATGTCAGTAACACATCCACTACTGCAAGGCTAAAATAAACAACCTTAGGCTATATGGATTAGAGACATTCTGAAGAGTTTTTCATACAATACATCTGTGTGTCCCCATCAGCAGGTCAGAGGGAGATCTGGAACATTCCAGCAAGCTGATATTTTAACCTCTGTCTGATCAAAACTGAAAAATTACACAGCAAACAGCCTTCCAACAATGAGTCGGTGACACTGATGTTAGTGAACCTTCAACTGAAACCTCACTGGGTGCAACAGAGAAGACGCTCAACAAATTCTTCATCTATTTTAGCCATAGTACCTCTTCACTGAAAGGTGGCATAGGCTACTACTAAAGAAGCCAGAAACAAAACCTGCTATTTGTCAAGCACTAGCAAATCTTGACACAGAAGAAGAAAAGCACAAAGCTTTGACATCTATGACAGAAAAGTCTTTAAGACTTGTTCTAAATTCGAATAGTTGAAATGGTACCTGGTCAACTCATGCGTATTCAAACTCGTGCGTATGCAATGGTTAGGGTTGGGGTTAGGGATGACAATTCAGCAACTGCCAGTGGTTTATAAATCCATGTTTGATCACCATAAATAAATAATAAAACACTGATTTTTACATTCACTCGATACACACGAGTTTGCATACGCATGAGTTGACCAGTATCCGTTGAAATAACCCGTGTCAGCTGGTATTGCATGTCAAGTCCACCTCTTTCAGTTCGAAGGACGTGAGGAAAACTCAATTCAGGGTTCCAACTGAGACTTTTTAATTTTCCTTTAAGTTGGTTGATCATGTTATTTCAATAGGTTGTAAACCTTTAAAGACAAAAAACAAAGTTGACATTAAAAACAGAACCAAAACTTGACATATTTAACCATGTAAATGAACCAAACACTTAATCCTTTCAAAACAAACAAAGAACAATCCAATTTCTAAGTTCTAGTAAAGTTCAGCAAATTTTTAACATTCAACAGAACATGCATACATTCTATATTTTTACTTTAATTAATCTTAATTCCAACTCTCTTAACATAAAATCAAATAAGCAAATGCTGCAGTGCCTTCACCAACCAATCACACACCAGCCGACACAAACTTCACCGTATGAACACCTCAAACCACCAGGAAAGCAAACATTTCACCAACCATTGGCGCCTTTGGACTGAATCCATGAGTTTCCTTGGATCTCCATTTTGTTCTTTTCCTTGCTTCTTCCTCCTCTGAAGGTTATTTGAATGACTGAGCTCTCTCCAGTCCTTCCCAGGTGCTCTAGACCAGTGATGACTTCTTTGCTGCTACCAGTGCATTCTGGGAAGTGCAGTTTTTACTCCCATGTTCTGAGCTTCACCTCAACATTGCATGTACCTTTATATGAATGTTTTTTCAACCTTTCCCATGTCCATTAGCTTTTTCTAAGATCCTACAAAAAAAATGGAGATCGACTGATGTGATGCTTTTTTAAGGCAAATGACAACATCATCAAGAACAGTACCCAGAACGCAGTGCTCCGCCAAATATCAGCTTCAGTAACAGGTTGAGCCGACAATCGATCAATGTCTACTTCAAAAATGTGCATTAAAATACATTGGTATAAATATAAGAGGTTAAGCTTGTGTCTGTACCGTCTAAAAAAGTCTGGCAATTTAGGCAAAGTTCAAAAAGTAGCTTCACATTTTGGAAAATATGTGAAGGTTCGATTTGCTGATTAAACCATTAGATCGTCATCTTATGCAAGCACTTGAAAGGCTAACAGCTACCCCCTGCTCAAAACTTTAAGTTAAAAGAAGCCTTTAAGCAAACCACCACTATGGGACTGGTATACTGATATTGATGTAAAGGTTATCAAAAATGAACAGCTGATTTTCCATAATGTCAGACTATTCCATAAATAAGTCTGAATGAGACTGGAGTACAAAAAGCAGTCTCACTGCACACTGTAGTAGCTTTGGTATAGCTGCAGAACAGAGGTCTGGAAATGTAGAAACCACACAGAAAACCAAACCTAAAGAACAGATTACAGCTCTAATCTAAGACCAAAGCGAGCAACCAGAACAGTTATACTGTCGACTCTTGAGCCAATCACCTCTCCATCACATTCCACCCAGCAAAAGATATGGCAGTTTCAAAAGCGTGGCTAGCGCGGTGCGATAAGATGCAGAATGTGCCATCGAAGTATTTCTTTGATTAAAAAAAAATCTGGCACGGCTGCAGGCTAAGTGCTGCAACAAGATACAGTAGCTGCTGAGCTTTAAGCACATCCAGCAAGACATGTGAACTGCACACAGCCACTTGTCTGGATGCATCATATTGCATTACCAAGCTGCTTGTTGGGCCCTTACTCAAAAGGCCTTTAGGGTGCTTCTGATGATAAATTGTGTGACAGTATCAGCTGTTTGTGCCAAAGCTGCAGTCCTGGGTGAGATCACAGCTCATTTTTTGCAGTTCAACTCGGAGAAATCAACATATTGTCCACATACTGACCTGCTGAAAAAATATCTTTGAGCTCAGAAAAATACACTTATCTGCACTAATAGGCTGAACCCTGAGCTGCATTCCAGTTCACTGATAAACACAAATGATTAGTCTGATACCACAGCAAAAGTTGCTCAGAAAACACCGCGAGTTCTACGCAGGTGTGTATATATAGCACCATTGCACGCCATGTCAGCCAGCATGCATTTACCAGGCTTTCAATGGAGAATTTTAGCCTTTTATCTCCACCAGAGTATAAATAACAGCCATTGTCTCTCACAGTAAATCAAATGTCCACTAAAAGCCTGTTTTCTGTTGCTCAGCTGTAAGTGGGCTGCTAACAAAGCCCCTCGCTCGGTGCAGGAACTAGTGCACTTTGCTCATTCCTGGGAGGCAAGGTGTGTGCAAAATATAGCAACATGCATTCCCAGAGAGCTCCTCACAGCCATCTAAAACTACCTTTGTTCCAAGTGCGGACAGCGTGTGCGGCCTCCAAGAACTTGTCAGGACAAGGACGGGAAGCACTTAAAAAGGCTTCCATGACTAATTCTCAGGATAGAGGAGAGACCGTGAGACAATGGGAGACTGACAGCTGAGCAGTACCTCGTGAAGAGGTAAATTGTAGTATGGCTGAAGTGGATTAGGCTCAGAAATGCCTGACAACCATGAGGGGGTGTATAGAACTTCTAATTTACGCTGACGTAGAAACCCTGTGTGGCTGTGTGAACATGCCACTGTTTAAAAGAGAGAGACCCGACCCCAAGAAATTACATTCTGGCAAGTGCCCAATAACAACAGACAGTATGTCACAGATTAAGGTATGTTAAGCTAGCAAATTAGTTTTAATTCAATTTACTAGAAGTAGAAACATAATAGAATTCTGCAGCTCCTCTCAGTTCTATGGCGTGTTTCAGTACATTTATTGTCTCAAATGACACTGAATGACAGCCACACAAAGTTAGTGACCATCTGGTGAACATTATTGAGTGTTTATTAGTCAGAGAAGCTGACGTCTTCCTCAATACTTGTTGGAGACCAAAAACAGAAGTAAAAGGAGACTTAGCTTCATCACACACTAACACAAATCCAAACCAATGCCAGAATTTCTCCAAATCTGTGCTAACAATTTTGTCAGATCAACTTAAAAATGACATGAAATGCATTTGTGTCTTCAGGTGAGCTGCAACTAAAAATAACTTTAACTGTCCATTATTCCTGCCGATTGATAAAATAGTTGTTAAGTCAGTAAAACATCAGAAAAAGGTGAAAAATCTTAATCAGCATTTCCTAAAGCTCAAGATAACAACCTCTCATGTCTTGTTTTGTCTATTCCATTTACTGTCATAGATGAAGAAAGAAACCAGAAAATGTTTGACCTTTAAGAAATAAGAGCTTGTTCAGCTGCATGGACACGATCTGAAATCATGATGCTTCTTTCAGCTTAACCAAATCTTTGGTGGGTGATGGCAGATCAGAAAACTGCTTTACTTTTCCAAGCATGGATTTGTAATAATTTGCAGAATGACACCCGCAAATTACATCACCCTGCTGATTAGGGTGCTAGATCAGAAAACAGACAAAGTGCAGTAGCAAGTCAAGTAAATCGGAGACCTTGTTTGAGTAAAAGCCTCCCAATGCAAAACCCAACTGCAAACTGAAAAAAGAAGAACACATTTACAGGCAGCTGTGATCAGATGAGTGACAAAAAAACTTTCCACACCAGCTGCATTCACAAACATCCTGTGATGCTGCTACATTCAATGTTACATAAACGATGTAAGCACATTCTACCACTGACCTAGAGGGAAAACTCACAACTCATCCAGAGAGACGTAACTACATATTGGAAAGCCAAAACCTCGTAAAAGTAGAGATTTTGCCGAGCAGGCCTGCATCCCGGGTCCTGCAAATGATTTTATTTTTTTAAAACAAAGACATCCATTGCTTCTGCAGACAAATAAGTTGAGTCTGTACACGAGCTTGTTAGTGCACATCAGTTCTGGCAGCTGCATCGGTCAGTTTTACCTGGCCTGGTTTAGTTCCTGGTCCACAGCTGGCCACTGGAGGCGAGTTAGTAGTGTTAGAGTCTTCTTCTATGGTGGTGATAATTACTTCCTTTACCTCCTCTACAGTCTCACAAACTTCGAGCACCTGCAGCACTTCGTCTTCCGTCTCCATCCCAGTTGGCGACTGCATCCTGAAATCTTGGCCGACCAAACTTAATCTCGGTCCGGCTCAAATGAACGCCCTCTCTACGCTCAGCCGCTGCTTTCCTTCTCTCGATCCATCCCAAAACATCAGTGTGTGTGTCTGACCTCCCTGACTCTCTCCTGATCTGCAGCCCGGCCCCTCGCTTTATCCGTCTTTATATAGAAAAATCTCCCATCATGCCTCAGGAGGTATTGTATGGGACTGTGCGCTCACTTGCCACATAATGTAATGGGGCTTTATGGAGGAAGACAGAGAGTGAGGGAGCAGGGAGAGAAGAGGAGTTGGGGAGGGGGTGAGGAGACAATCACATGGGCTGTCCTGACAGCAGCAGAGACGGAGGGGGGGGGGCGAAAGGATTGATGGATAAAGAGGGAAGGAGAGAGAAAGAGGGGGAAAGGAGTGGATGAGCACATTAAAGAAGCAGCAGAGTCCAGTGAGGAAATAAACAAATAACACAACAATTAGGAGCCACGGCGGTTCACCCAGAGATGTGCGTCTTTACTCCACTTCGCATTCTCTCCCCCCTTCCTCCCGTCTTCCCTCAAGGCATCCTCTCTCATTCTCCGCTCATCTCTAGCCTCAGCACCACTCTCCTCCCATTGCTTCTGACCCAGTGAACACTGTGGTGTCGCCGTGCTGTCACTGACACGGCTACATGTGCGTTAACGTGTGTGTGTGTGTGTGTGCGCGCATGTGAGGAAAGTAAAACTGAACCTGTCCATCCAACCAGCTGACAGTGTCCTAAAAGAAGAAGTCAGGTGATGTTCTATGTATTTCGGATTAAACGCGAATGAAAAGATAAAAACCTACGAACAAGCAGCGTTTGAGAGGTTTTGTGTGTGTGTGTGTGTGTGTGTGTGTGTGTGTGTGTGTGTGTGTGTGTGTGTGTGTGTGTGTGTGTGTGTGTGTGTGTGTGTGTGTGTGTGTGTGCAACGATTGCCCAGAGCAAAAAATTGCAAAAACAGAAAGAATGAGAAGATTTCAAACGTTTCATGAAGCTGTCATGTGTGACGTGTAGTTCTATCAGGAAAAATCCATCCAAATCATTTACTCCGGATGTCTCTGTTAACAACTCATCAAAAGTCTACGATTTATACCAGATCCTGTGAAAAACTAAAGATTCTGCTTTCCTCAGCTTAACCAAGCAGCCATGACTGATGAACTACAGCCAACAGTTCAGACAGTTTTCAACAAAGAGGGGAGATGACATGAGAGACTAAGAGGAAAATAAAGCCAACTGGATCAATAAAATAAATTCAGCGTGGCTCAAAAGCAGTATGAAAGGAAGCAAGTTGTCAGCAATTTGTTAGAAAATACATTCAGCATTGTGAAGCATCCGTATACCTCTTTTTTGTTGTGATTTATGACATTATATCTGAGTCATACTGCACAGAATATGCTTTTGAGTTCCACCTACTTCTAGTCGAGGTCGAGCTGTTTCCATAGAGGTGCAGAAGTTTATATTACAATGAAAAACGAGCCCACAGTGAGGAAAAATGAGACATGTCATGAATATCAATTACTCTGAAGCATGTCTGACTCATTTTACAAGAAGATAACAGAACATTGTAACCGACTGATATTGTTGTTGAAGCTTCAATGTTTATTGTTCCCTTCGAGATTTACCTCATGTCAGTGAACATGCCATGTTGAGCTCATCTCTGATTGGCTGAGAGTCAGTAGTAGTGTGTGTGTGTCGAGCGAGTGAGAGAGAGCTGGGAACGGCGGTTAACTGTGGAGCTAAGTTATCTGGTTTTTGGAGTTATTTTGGCGTTGGCTACGGCCCACAGTAGCCTGAGTGAAGGCTCAATAAACCATCAGAGAATAAGATAAAGTCTTACTCATTCATCACAGAAAGTCGCTGAGCATTTAATTTCACTTCCACGGAGATGGCTTTCCTTTTCTTCGAAGCCCTGCCATCAGAGGAGTCTGATTTAAGCTTTGGAGAAATAATGAAGGGCAAAAAGTTAGCAAATGTCGCACAATCCAAGGTGGCGTTCAACCGGCAAATGTAAACAAAGCCATCTTACACTGCTCTCTATTTGACTGTGGTGAGTTTCTGTCTACCTACAAATTGAAGCATAAAAATCCCCCTCCCCAAAATTGTACTCCCCTCAAAGAAACACCTTCCAAACCTGCTGCAGAAAAGTGTTTCTGTCTCACCCCCCCCGCTATGCCCACCCACAGAGCTTGCAGCCTGGCTGTAACATGCCGCTTACAACCAGCTCACACACAAAGCGCCGGGATATCCACGGAGCTCTGCGGGACTCTGTCTCACAGGAGTCTGGGCCAGGAGGCACTCACCACAAAGAAGGGATCCCAAACATGAACGCCAACATCCTGCTTCTTCCAAAAACCAGACATGGCTGCCTGCGATGCCCCTCGGAGTCGGGGTCAGCGGAACTACCTGCACCGCGGTCTACGATGAATGCCAAGAGTTGCATCGCTCTCACTATACCTAAGACCAGCTCCAGTTGGCAAACAACTGCGCACACAAAGCAGCCGAGTTTAATTGTGTTGAATAAATTGGGCTGCAGGGAGGGTGAGAGGAAGGTGAAACAGTGGGATGTGCAGGGGAGCTTGGCAAAGCAAGGGAGGATGGGGAGAAGAGGAGTGTGAAACTTGGAATAAGCGACCAGTTTATATTTCATGTAAGTCAGCAGGACGATGACTTTCTTTTACTGATAAGCTGCCCTTTCAGTGTGGTTGAAAAACAGCAACAGTATGATGTCTGTAGTAAACACTGACAGGAAAGATGCTCCCTCTATCCTTAGAGACAACAAGCACAAATATCATAAGCTGTTAATTGTTTGAAACCAAATGTAAGCTGCTGTTGTGTAATCACATGCTAGCCGTGGAAAGTAAACAGGTTCAATCAATTGCTTTTTGAGCCTGATTGCCTTTCACTGTTTCCCTGCCAGAGTGAGCTTCATCTCTGCACACAAGCGAAGGGAGATCAAACAAACCAACACCACTGACTTACTGACCCAGAGAGCAAATCATTAATCACACACGCAATGCAAGGTTGTTTTCATAACCTGAACGAAAATAAACCAGCTCCACATTCTCCGTCCACGTGTTAGAAGAGGAAGGCGCTAATTCTCAAAGAATGCTTTATGGTTTAAAGATATCACATTTCCACTGTTTTTCCACATTTCCACACCTCCACACCTCATGCAATACTAAGCCATAACACATAAAGCTACCATGCTACACTGATTTAACCTCCTCCAATATTCAGTTACAGACAACAATAGCAGCAGCTTAAACTGAGCCAATTATGCATGACTTAGTCCATCAATAGAAAGTCCATATGTCAGTCTGAGCTCTACTCACCTCCATTGTCATTTACAAATATCCAAGCACACGGACCCATCTGAAGTTCTCACTGCTGAGAAAGCATTTGGAGTGAATCGTTCACATTTCACACGTTAGCATACACCCTAGAGCGTTGGCCTGGTTGCTGAGATTGGAGCAACCGTGCTCTGTTCAAAGTGCTCTGTTCAAACATATCGAGCAATCTGGATGATATAATGAGTTATGTATGTTTTTATGAGCAATCCATCCGGTTTGTACTCCCCTACCTAGAAGTAGTAGTAGAACATTTTGGGAAATATATTTCACTTTCTTGCTAAGATAAGATGATTGATCCCACTTTGATTCTGTGTGCAAAATAGGACTAGTTTAGCATTAAAAGTGGAAGCAAAACTGGGGAAAAAAATCCAAAGGCAGTACAACAAATGTACAAATTCTAGATCCCAAATTGTCAAACTTTTCCCACAAAAGATTTGACATGTCTTCTGCATGTTGTGAATGCTTAAAAATCCACACAAACACACCATCTCTCAACGGCAGCCGAATCCTCCAAACAATCTCCACCTGGTTTGGCGTTAAAGTCAGTCTCCAGTCATGCTCCCCGACACATTTACATGTAAAGCACTTCGTCTTCTTTTACAACTCCAGCGGTGAAACAGCCATGAGAAACTTTTCTGCTGGATTGTGAGGACATCCCTGCCCGGAGCGATGTGCTGCTCTGTCAGCCAAGACTCTGATGAAGTCCCAGCAGTGAAGTAATGAGCGCAGCGCTGCACAGTGAGACGGCACTGACGCACGCAGACAAAACATTCACATACAGGAGCATATGTGCGACTGCAGACCCGAGCGCGCTAACGTACAAGGATTTGAGCTGAGCCTCGCTCTCGGTAGAATTGGTGGCCCTGATTCCTCAAACTAAAGCCAAACACTCCCCGCCCTGTCAGCGGCACCACTGCAGGCCACGGCATGAATAAGACATGAAGAGCAAAATACTAAGGATGGCTGTGCTGTGTGGCAAATCCTGTCATGTGTTAAAATTAGACACAGCATGCAGATGAAAAAAAAAACACAGCCACACATACATGGGCTCTGAAAACGAGTCTTGCCACGAGGGAAAGTGAGCGCCAAGTAGGTCAGTAAATGATGGTGAACACTGGATTGTCTGCATGTGTTTGTCATCTTTTCCTTCAGCTGTTTAAGCCGAACACTTGATAAGAGCTGCTGTTCCAGACAGTTTGGCTACAAGGACGGGTCACTCTTGGGTAAGCCGCGGCTGTCTGTGTGCTAAAATCTCCATCAGTTCTTTCATTAAAGCCGTTTTGCTCTTGCCGGCAGCAAATGTTGAAGTTCCTGCTTTCTAAGTACACTAGAAGAACACCCACAATTCACAAGACAGACTACGGACTCATCAAAATGCAGTGAAGACTCCTCTTAGAGTCACATCTGAAAGCATCTGCACTGGTGTAAACTCCAGCGGCATGGGTAAAGACTATTTAGATGCAGAAGTAAAGAGGTCAATCCTCTGACTCGGTGTGACCTTAAAGATTATACACTGTCATCATCGACTGAGCTGAGCATTTGTTTAATTCCAAACCACGGGATCAAATCCAGAAGCAAACAATTGAATCAACTCATACTGGAGCTGAACAGAAGCCTCAAGTGTCAGAGTCCTGGGGGAGGAAATCCTATGCTACACCGGCTGTGAGCTGCTCTCTCAGGTCAGGTTTGCTGTTTGAAAATGACACACTGTCAGCTAAGATATGCTCAGGTTTTAGTCTGCTGGTGTTGAGTTTTCACCGTTACCCTCCAGAAAGAAGCTACGCTATTAAAAGAGCCGTGAAGTGTCTTCCACACTCCGTATTCCTGTTTATAGTTGCTCATTAACCAAAATTCTACATGCTGCTGGAAACAGAAAAAAAGTAGATCGTCTGGATTTCAACTCAATGTCATGATTTGCTGGCATGACAAGTCACTTCACTGCATTACTCACTCTTGGCTGCGGTTGCTATGGAGAAGAAAACACCCATATAGTTGCTGTTAATTAAACAATCTATTTTTTTTCCATCCATCTCCGTGATCTTATTGCTTCTAGCTGCTGCACAGAATTTTCGGCTCTGTGGTTTAACCCTTCCAGCTAAACGCTCCTTACTATTATTGTGAACGTCTCCCCTGATATCTTTTCATCAAAACCAGATGTCTTCTTACTCAGCTGTTCTTTCGCACCGATGATTCAACTGTCACGGCTTCACATCCATCCAAGCTGCACGAGTGCTCCGACTGTGAGTCACCCCATAACGCCTTTGGGAGAACTGAACAGCGCTTTTACCTCCATTTAGCAGCTCTACAATGTACCTGCCGCACCACGACGACATCCCGTTGATTAGAGCTGGGTGATATAAACACCGAATTGGGGTAGGACCATTTCCTTGATTTGAAAAGGAGTATAATTTACTGTTTATAAGGTGCTTAGAGCCGACCACATCACAGGCGCAGAGCTGTTTCGAACCAATTATGTGGCAGTCAGGAGAGACTATTACTCATTCTGAGGAAACTGCTTGAACAACCCGTATATATGGAGCCATTATGACTCAGTGAATTAGCAACATGTGGTGTGGAGATACTTCACTGGAAGTAAATGAGAGGATAAAACAGGGACAGGCGTCAAATAAAGTGATCATGTTTGGTGTTCAAAATAAAGATGGTGAAAACTAATCATCAGAAGCATCGGCATCTAACACCAGCAGTTACATGTTGTTGCATATCAGACGATTTTTGGTCGTTTTTTTGGATTCTGAGCTCAGAATTAGGACTTTCAAAATGGAAAAAGTGGCATAATTTAGATTTGAACATATATGGGCCAATGGGTATAATGGAAGTCACGATGTCCGCACTGACTCTGTTAACCCTCGTGTCGTCCTGCGGGTCAAAATTGAGCCGTTTTAAAGTTTGAAAACGTGGAAAAAAATATACATGTTCACAGTGAAATTTCTGATGTTCCCCCATTTAACATTTTAACATTTTTTTTGTGGAAAAAAAGAAATGTTAAAAATCTTTCTTTAAGAACATTCACATAAAAATCAACCAAAATCCAGCGAATTTCGCTGGATTTTGGTTGATTTTTATGTGAATGTTCTTAAAGAAAATAGTAGAAGTTTTACTGACATATATGTAATCAATTTAGATATTTTTAGAATTTTTTTGGAAGATTTTTTCTCATTTTTTGAAAATATTTACAAGAATTTCCTTGCCAAATTTGGGAGATTTTTTTTTTTTTCAAAATAAAACTTTTAAGGGAAACTTTTAAGGAATTATTGGAATTTTCTTCCTGAAGGTTTTGCAAGTTTTCAGAAATTTGGGATATTTTTCTGCTGAATTTCTGGATTTTTTTTCAGACGAGGAAACAATATTTTCAGTGCCAGTAAATGAGGTTAGCACAGATTAGAGCATCCCACTTTTGTGTTTGCACAAGTAAGCATCAAATCCTGGTTTCAGAAACTTGAATAAGCTCTTATTCTGGTTTAGACACTCCAGTATGCTAGCTGGAGCACTCTGAAAGAAACCAGGATGCAGCTGCATGTATACAGCTTCTCACTGTTGTGGACTTTTTGCAGCTTTTGGAAAGTCAAAAACAGAAACATAGATGTAGTTATATTCCTCACAGCTCTCCTAATTGTACAGCATCATGGTGTTTCTACTTCTGCTCTCATGAATGCTTCAGCTGTGTCACACTTTTCTCTACCAACCGCTCCGCTGTCCTACATAGATGCAGTGAAGCCTGACAAGGGTCAAAGAGGACACGTTTTATATTTTTTAATATTTTTTGCCTCCTAATTCTGGTAATGAGGTGGATGAACCAAATCCGTAATGTACTGCTGCTGGTATTTAACCGTGCTAAGCCCACGATAAGCCAAAGTGGCCTCATTTTAATAGCTACAGTCAAATTAATTTAGGGTTTGGCTAACAGTTTCCTGGATGTCAGATTAAATTATGGCTTTTTGTTGGTGACATCACAGCACAAACAGCTCCTTGTAAACGCCGAATATTCCTCATAACCTGGATACTAGTGTGACCATGAACACAATCACTATCTGCTCATCATTCATTCCTAAGAAGTTCAAAATCAGAATAAATAAAAGCAACTTTGAAGATTATTTTAATGACCATAACTGTTATTTTAGCAAGACCACAGAAGCTTAAGGAAACTAATTGGCTGCAGCTCATTTTCTTTCACCACATCTTGTATCCCTCAAGTGCTACCTGGAATTTCACGTCTTAACTTGCCAACTTGCAGCCAATCACAGCGCTATCTGATCAGCCTGTCTTGTATTTGGTCTGCCTTTCATCTGAATCCAAGCAACATGATCAAATGTCAGCCTGGTACATGAAATTAAAAGAGTCAGCAGGTTTTCTACTTGTGTAAAACAAAGACCTGACGGTACAGCCTATATATTATCTGATGCTCATCAAATATTTAAGCTGATAAATGTTAAACAGAAATTATACTGTATGATATGATAAACTGTTTCCTACCGTATATTTCTGCTTTATCAAATAATCCATTACATAATCCATATTTTGAGTTTGCACTCACAGACGTCCAGGTCAGCATGATTTCTGAGGGCAGAGTTTGAATTTTGACTGACAGTCAAGCGAGCTAAGCTGCTGTTTTGGCTTGGCCTGGTCCATTCTGGAGGGGCCACAGAAGCCAGATTCACCTTGCACCGGTGTGTATCATTACCTGACCTAACCCCAGCACTGAAATACGGAGTTTGTTGTTGACAAAATGGATAAAACTAAGTTTTACCGTCCAGAGAGGCAGCCTGCTGCATGCATATCCTGTTGCAGATATTTGTCAGGAACAGACTTCCTGAAAGTGACAGCCTTGTTCTCGCCAAAAGTGGACTGGCCCTTCTGGCTTTTGCCCTGAAATAGCAGATGGCCTGTCCCAGCCCAGGCTGATAAACACAATCATAATTCCAACTCATTTTGACTCGTGAGTGATAAATCTCTTGCTCTCCAAATCCTTTATAAATCTAGCAGAGTTGTCCGTCTGCAAAGCACCTCACAGAAACTTGTAGGGACATTAGTACGCAACGAGTTCAGCACAAACAGTGAAAGTATGGAAACTGTGTAGTAACTGTGTTCTTAAAGGCCCCATATTGTGCTGGTTTTTAGCAAATCAAAGTTTCCCATCTTCCCACAGTCTGCCTGTCAGTTTTTAAGCTCAAAATACTGCAAAGATGACTGTAACCCCTGGATTTAGGGCTGTTCTAAACCGGCTGTTTTGTTCTGAAAATCAATAAGGGGCTTTTTAGTTCGATGATACAGAGCACCTGGGTTGATTTCTGACTGGCTTGAAGAGCTTGGAGGCTAATTTCCTGTGGACGACTTGAGGAATGGCAACAGTAAACACCTTCATATTTTAACAGACGATATTTTACACCTTGCACAATAAAAATGGATTTTCACCGTATGGGACCTTTGAGAGATGAAACAGTGTCTGCGTTTGTATTCAGTCCTACCTGGACCTGCTCCCCTCGAACAGCAGAGTCGCCCAGCAGTGGCTCTGCAGGCGGCGTGTTAATCGTTACAGACTTTTCTGAGCGGCTGTCTTTGCTGCGTGACTTGTGGCGGTCCCGGCTTCGCTCACTGAAGGAAAAGAACAAAACGAAAAATCACGGTTAGCGTGAGGATGTTGACCTAAAGATCTCCTAGTAGACAAGCTTGAAAATACAGAGGACTTTGTAGGGCAATCTGCTGCAGTAGGCAGAAATCTGGAGAAGACAAAGACAGTGACTATCACGGTTTTTCAAGCAGACATGAACCCTGCCCCACAGCAACCTCCTCTCTCTGCATCACCGTCTCTACGAGGCCCTCCGTCCACGTGAACTGAAACATATGAGCTCGATTAGCTGCACCGACCCACTGCACTTATGGCCCTAATCCTGTGCGGAGCGTGAACGGCGGATCTCACCATCCTCCGCCCAGCATCGCCATCGCCACATGGCACGGTGCCCACTGTGGAGCTCCATTACCGGACAAAAGCTCAACAGCCTCAGCTAATCCCTCATCTGTCTCCTTCCCCCTCCGGCTGTTGACATCTTGGACATGCAAGAGTATTTTCAGCAGAATGCACAGATCAAAATGCAGCAACACCGCTTACACAAAAGCACTGTTTTGAGGCCTTATGCAGCAAAACGCCTCAGGTTTAATTTGCATGAGAGCAGCTGTGTTTCCCAGGTATTGTGTTTGAGGGCACTCAGGCTGGATGAGAGGCTGACAGACACCAGAGTCGAGGCCGTCAGATCTCATATAGATACTCCATGCTGTGAGGCTGTAAACAGATTACTGGCTAAACATATGGGACGTGAGCGAAATAAAATATTGTGCTTTTTCAGCTGCATGTCTAAAGCTTTTTCTTAACGCTGCTTTCTTTGTCTTGCTAAATGCTAATTGAGATTCCTGCTGTCTGTAAGCTTGTTGTTCCGTGGTAATCACTTCTATTGTACGAGTGACATTGGAACAGAAGTGTAACCAATCTAATTTCCACAACGCAGGAGGGTTTTTCTGCGTTGCTCTCCATTAAGACACTCAAACACATGATCTTACATTTCTACTTACACCCACATTAATGGATTTTTTTGGGCCACTTGAGTCGTTCTCACACATCAAGCAGATATGAAGAAGATTAGCATAAATTTAAGTACCCTTAAACCAAAACAATGAGCTCAAAGAAAGCAATAAATACACCATTAATACAGTGAAAGCCTGTCAGCGTAAAAAAACAACCTTACACTGAACTATAAATGCCAGACATAAAGTGACCCTTGAACGCTATTCTCACACAATAATTCATACGTAATGTACAGGACATCCTGCAGGCAGCGGTAATGGAGGAAACGGTATGACTGACAGCCGTGGAACTCTCACAGTCTAACAAAGTTGAATTGGATCCAAGTGTTATGATTAAAGGGCGTTGCCTGTCTGCTTTCCGCCTCTATTATGGTGCTTCCTTTAAAATATGGACTCCATTTCCTACAGAAAATCACAACAGCGACTACAGTTTCAGTAAGAGAAAGCTCATATTCGACAGCCTCACTGACAGACTGACTGACAGATGCTTATCGGATCAATCCAGGAGATTAGCCCTTAAATATATTACCACGATCATTATTACTTTAAATATTATTACAACCACTATCATGACTGGAGTGATGGTTATTCTCGCGGGAGTGATCATCAGTCAAACGCTGGCACTGATTTGCGCTTATTAATTGGGGAGGAGCGCTGCAGAAGAGGGAACGGGGAGGAGCAGCAGGGCTCACAATGCAGTCATCCCACTTCAAAGTCATCATCAGAATAATAAGCAGTTCTGGGGTAAAAGAGGAAAAGGCAGCAGCAGAACAGACTGTGTTAAAAAAAAGAGAAGAAAATGATATTTGGTTCAATTAAGATGAATGAATAAATGAAAAAATGTATACTTTAGTGACAAAACTGTGTGTTTATCTGTGCTAATAGTATCAGATCTAGTATTCAGCCTGTGCTACTTTTGTTCTGATGTAGCTAACTCTCTGTATCGGCAGTCCTGACAAATTTCCCACCCACAGCCTTATCTGATTGGCTCGACTTTACAAGTATTCACCCATCAACACTGAAGGATGAATGATGAAAAGATCTCTTTTATTTAAATCTAAGTAATAAAAAATAAATAAAAAAAATCGGACTGACATTTTCCACACATTTCAACAAAGTTTTGTTAGTTTGTGTTTCTCAAAATTTTCACACAACATTTGCATGCGAAATGTTTCATCGACATCGGCCCTACAATAAAGCCATATTGATTGACCACTACCAAGAACGATTCATTAATTACCTACGTTAAGTTGTGGAGTAATAATTTATATGAAAATCCCTGTTCATAAAAGAAAATCCACTATGTAGCACTAAGACAATGTGGAAATCAGTTTGGATGCTATCAGAGTAGCATTAGCAGCTTTGTCCCCCAACAGCATTTTGCCAAAAACATTTTTTAGTCTTTTCACTCAAACCCTTTTGCTTCCAACACATAAACAGAAAAAATGTTGTTGAAAATACTAACAAAGTATGTGCAGGAAGCTAAGCAGCTAATTAAACATGCGGCAGTCATGGAAAAATGGTAAAACATTTTCAGGGCTGATGCCGATTCTTTTAGGGAGTAAAAAAAATCTTATTTCGATTTAATCTAGATGCAAATACCCGGAGATTCAAGCTCATCTCATATTCAAGGTTTGACGTCAAACCCAAATGTTTTCCGTCTAAAGCAAAAATAAAGGAACTAGCTTCACTGTTCTAATACTTTTGGAGGGGAGTGTTTATATGCATATATATGTGAGTTGTTGTCATTGTTTCCACACACAAGTCAGCTATTTGTCATATAGAAACTGTTTGACTGCACCACCATCTGCTCAGCTGTGATGCTTACTCTGCTACATGTGCTGCAGTAGGTGCTGGCTGCATTGTAAACAAACTACAGCATGGCATTATTTCTAATTGACCTAAAGCATCATTTTTTGGCATAATGTTTTGGGAAAAAAAAAAAAAAATCTGACAACCCTAATTCAGATACATCCGTGACAGGTCAACATCTACAGACTTGGAAAGGTTTGGTTGCCCTTAGCTTAAAGCTAAAGTGACTGTGTGTCTGTACACACAATATGTATTGTGTCTGTTTGTGTGTTCCAGCAGAGCACAGTTCATTGTGGAAATCATACTGCAGTTTAAAACAAGAAATAACACCTGGTTCTCACTGAGCTGGCAAGACTACAAATGTGTGAGGAAAAGGTGCAAAGTCGAGGTGAGGTAGACCTCCGAAACTGTGAACAAGAAGCATTTTGAAATGGGCAATTGTGCACCCAGACAGGAAATCCAGAGGTGAGCAGACCTGTGGGCAGCCAGGGAGTGGTTCCAACAGATTGGCCTCTGTCTGCCAGCCCCTCCTGCTCCTTCCCCCTTCAGCTAGCTTCGGGGGGTGATCGCACTGTGTGTAAACCTCTCCCCCCTTCCTCCCCCTTCCCACATCCTCTTCCTGCCTCATTAGCATGCAGCCGGCTCGTTGGTATTCCAACAGCGTGCCGTGCTATGATTTGATTAATGGAATCTGACTTCCAGTGAGGATCCCTGAAATGGGTATGGCTTTTAGGAACGGTGAGGATGGGAGGAGGGGAGGGAGGGGCTCTGAGAGGGCAGAGACGCCTGGCGAGCTGGGGCAGAGTCCTGCCAGTTAGGCTCTGGAAGCATCATTTCCTCTAACACCTGAGGATGAGTGTGATCGCATTCTCCACCGCACACAGAGGGAGAGCGGCGGCAGGAAGGCTATTGAAGTACAGCCAACTAGGGTGGCAGGCCAAACTGTCTGTGGACCAATTTGTTCTCTCGTTGGCTGGCGGAATAGCCCACACACCTGGGCGACACACAGCTTCCAGTCGATGCCGACCACTGAGCCAAAAGTAGTGGTGGGTGGATCGGCCGCCGCCAAATGAGTAAAGTCATGACGCCAAGTGAAAACTGACCAACCACACGCTCAGCTAGGTCATCGGAAGCTCTGTAGAAGAAGTGAGGAAGGGCAAGAGCAAACAATCAACAAACACTTAAAGTTCCACGAACTGTAGTTTCACAGGAACTCATGCGCACAAACTTTCTCTGGGGTAGAGGTTCTCCCGGTAAATTTTGATTTGTGGTTCCGAAGCAGCATCAAAGCCCCATGAAGACTTTAAGTGAAGTCTGCTGATGCATCAAAAGCAAAATGATATAAATTCCCTCTCAGTGTCGTCCTCTGCAAAAATGGACAACAAAGCCTCGACTTTACGCTCAGTCCACTTCTAACGTCTCCGGTTGCTGCTTCCTGATTAATGTCAGCCACAAACTACATGCAAAACAACCTGTTTGCAGAAGAGAACCATCCAGCAAGTACTAAGCAGGTAGATCTTAGGTAGGAGCACTAAAATGTTCCCGTTTCCTGGGATTTACCACTGAAGGTTTCCTCTTAGACACTAGAGCCTGCTTAGATCCAAACTTAAGCCGAATAGGACCAACAAAGCTACTTTCTCAGCAGTGGTCCTTGTTATGTGTTCGTATGTTCCAGCTAATTTGGCGACCACTGGGTGTGATATGCAGCCCTGTGGCCTGGCTGCTCCCCAGGATTAGCTTCATATAGATTATACCGCAGTACGGTGACGCATTCCAGTAACAAGCATGTCCGACATTTCTCCACAGCCTGGACATGTCACACTGCGCAGTCCTTAAACCTCCATATTCTTCAAACAAAGGCTGGCATACTTTAAAACATATAAATAATAGACTGTAAATTCTCATATAAAAGCCAGTATTCAAATATTGGCTGTAGGTGAGGCCAGTATGAACATGTAGCCAACTTTCTATTCAACAACAGCAGCTCAAATGGAAACTCCTGCAATTTGTGTTCCTGTTTCTTTTCACATCAAAAACTCACCAATAACAGGAAAGCTTGAATTATTCCATTGTATAAAACCTTTTCATTAGATTTGCTTTCTGACTAATTAAGCCAGAAAAATAACATTTTTACACCAGTGACCTTTAACAGAAGTGTCACCCGAGAACCGCTCAATGGTATTATAAACTGTGAATGAATTAGTTGATATTACTCACTCAGTCCCATGCGGATTCTGCGTGCTGCCCTGTAATTGGAGTTACAACATTTAAAAGAGCCAATTTTCCACATGAGCAGCTGCTAATATGAGATTTGCAACTTAATAATCATTTAAATGCTCAAAATTGAAAGAGTGAAGGAGCCTAGCTTTGGGAAACTTTCGGGAACAAAACTTAAACTGGCATGACAGCAAAACCGCACTGGTCCGAAAAGTGGATCAAAACCCCTCAAGTAGAGGAGCTGCACAATAAGCTGCAATAGCTACAGTTATTTCTTCTCGTAGGAAATCTAATTCTAAGGATTTAGTCTGTAACAAACCTATTTTGAACATCTATGATTATATACTGCACCTAAGAATGCAGCAACAATCGAGTAAGCTGCAGTTATCTAAAAGACATGGCAGCTGAATGCTCTTCACAAGACTTAATGGGTTATGGAATAATGTCTGAAGAGTGAAATTCACATTAAGACTTTTATTCCACAGTAATGCAGGTACAACAGTACTGTCACACCCACAACTGTTGAAAAGATTTCTTTCTTGAGTCTCAATGTTGTGCTCTGGAACAGCCAGACTGAAAAGGATTCAATGATGTAAATACAAAAATCGGTGTCGTCGGCATGTTTTTGGCTGCTAGTAACATTAGCAGACAGAGACGCCACTCTGCCATTACTCAACAGCCAAGGGAATCTTCTCTGGAAGCATCCCGGACACCAGGGGAGGATTGTCTGACACAGGAGGGGGGCAAAACGCCAACAATGAGAGAAAGCGACTCCAAAAACCCTCCACCTTCTGTTAATGAAATCCTCAGCCAATCCGGTTCCATTCTTCTATTATGTTCTGACCAATTATGTTGAAAATTGACTCATAAACTTACATCCATACACTAACACAACGGCAGGATTGTGTTATTGTGTGTTTATTTTCATGGGTGCATGCACACAAGTATCGCCCACACTCTCACATGCTGGCATCTGCTCCCAGCATCAACGTAATTAGACAACAGCGATGCGGAACTGCCTCACGCATGGCACCCCTCGGCGTAAAAAGATTACCTTCACACGAGGATGGCAAGGGGTTTCAAAGGCAACAATTTAGCTTTTTGTATATGAAATTAGAGGCCAGCCGGTGGTTTTGGCACAGTCGTGGCAGGAGTGGAGGAGCAGGGGAGCCGAGTGGCGCCTGGCAGGGACGTCCATGCGTTCCTTTCCAAGTTGCTGTCACTCACTTGAAAGGCTGCAGAAACAGCAAAGAAACGGACGGTACAAGCCTCCACCGATGGCATAACCGCTATCCATTTCCAAACGACTGACCTCCCCCCCATCTTTGATTTCAAACAAAGTACAACCACTTTTAAGCGGCGTAACTTTGAGCTACAAGGGCACATTCCAGCCCCGGGGAATGCAAGCAAACGTGGAACAAGTGATACGCCTGCGCCGATCCATCCTCAGAGAGCAGAGCGGAATCCATTTAAGACGGGGGAGGAGACGGGAGGGAGAGGGTGGACCGAAGAGAAGAGGTCAAGAAGGAATGAGAACAGGGGCAGCTGCTGCATTCATATCATAACGGCCACATGGGAGCAAAAAATGAGTGCGGATTTGATGAGGAGAAGGGCAGAGATAAAGAGGGCAGGAGACAGAGTGAAGGCGAAAGAGACTGTGACAGAAAAGTCCCTAAAACGACAACAGGTGGCAGCAGAAAGGGGGAGCGGCAGCAGAGAAGCCACAGAGATATATTGCGGACTAGCCGGAGGGGGCCGTCAGTGACCCGGGAGGGGCTGTTGTGGAACAAGAGCCTCCTCTCCGATGTCCTCGCTCTCATCTCCTCTCAGGCTCTCAACGTATCCGCTGAGCCATCAGTCAGTCTGGCCTCTTCAGCACCTGTCTCCTGCTGCCTTCCTGAGGCCTGTCAACCAGCCATTTCACCGCTGACAGACTAATGCGACTACACGAGCCGAGGGTTCCACACATGCTCGGCCAGAGGGGAACATAGAGATACATGAGAGGTGGGATCATGGAGGAACAGTAGGAACAAGTGGAGAGAAAGTGAGGCTGAGAATAAAGGAAACACATAGCAGTCAATCCATAAGGAAATCAGCATATAACCAGTTTTTCTTCCAGTGTCTCCAAAAGGTGTCTGGACGTAAATATATGATTCTCCTTCACAAAACCTTACAGCCAAACCACTAGATACAGCTTCATTCAATCCAAAAGACTGCACAGATTCCACTTGTCTAACATAAAACATCCAATCTACCCAGATGATTCCTCCCTGCATGACCAAAGCCAGTCCTCCTTAGCGGTAACTCAGGACATCGTTATCTGTTTTAGGCAACAGTGGAGTTCATTTTCTACATCCAAAAGTAAAACTTGTTTAATTTCCCTCACAAAAAAAAAAGCCTGAGATCGGAAATTTGAAGTCAGATTTTGACATCCTGGATCAGAAGGAAACTCTCCTGGTTCAATGATCACTAGTAAAGATGATCAGCTGCACTGAAAACATCGGCTTGAATACTTGTGTTCACAAAACTTTCCAGTGAGACCTTATCTGGGATTACTACAGTGTGTCGTGATAGTGCAGTATTTAAACCACAGATGCATGCTGGCACATCGTTGTTTTCGGCCGATCAAAGCTTCAAAATGAATGTTGGCACTGGACCAAAATGAGCATTAACAGGCAGGTAACAGCTGATTGAGTTTCATTTGAAAGTGTTACAAATTATTCCCAAGTTTGGCACATTTGGTACAGCAATACATTTCACCTCTGGACCTGGAAGGAGGTCATCACAATAAGAGCAGGAATATGCTAACGCCACTACAGGACGTATTTGAGGTTCTTCGCAATCAGGTGGAAAAATTATGCGCATATATCTGCATCGGGAATCAGTCAGAATGAGTTGGAAAATGCCGGCATATCCGATATCAGAAAAAAAAATAATGCATCACTAATTTAAACCTGTGTCATGAACCTATTACAACTAGAGTCCTGTATTTCTATACTAGCATTGAGAATACAGAATGAGCTGCTCCTCCTTTTCTGAAGCCATTACCTCTAATCTAGAACCAGGTCCTTCACTTTTCTCTCTCAGTTTGTCTGAATCATCAGTGAGGCTCAACCTGACAAACAAACCCTTTGGCAACATTTTACGCCTTAGTAGTATTTTTCCAGCATCATACAAACATGAATTAAAGATATACAGGTCATGCAGATGAATAAGTGGGATTTGCTGTTGTTTGTTTTTTTTTACCTATGAGCAGACACTTGAAGCAAACTGTTCAATAAAATACACCTATATGCAAGCAAATAGAAAAAAAATATTAATTGTAGTTTCTCAGAGCTGAAGCTGATTAGTAAAATTTGCTTGCCTTGTTAGACAAACAACTTCACAGATGATTAACTTCACTTTGTTTTCGAGTAACGTTAACTGACTAACCAGCTGTTGCGCTCCTGTTCACGACAACCAAAGTGGAAGTTCAATTACAGCAACCTAGAACATGATTATGAACACTGCATAACACAGTCCAACTCGACATTCAAAAGGAGAAACAGGAATACTAACGGAGAAGCAGGACTTACCCATGCCTGTGGGACCCCCGGGAGCGTCCAGAGTAGTAGGAATAGCCCGAGTATGTGGACTCGGTATCCATGGTGATGCAGTCCCGCTGAGGCAGCAGGGCTGGGCTCTGCAGCGGAACCTTGTGCGCTATCTTGTCGAGCTCGAGGTGATCGATCGGCTCGCTCAGGAGGCCGACGGAGGTGGTGAGCTGCCGGCAGTCAGGCTTGAAAGCGACCCTGGGGGCGCCCGGCGAGGAAACATCAACCTGGAGGGCGGAAAGCGGGCGGAAGACAGACGGGGAAATTTGAATTCAAAATGTGAAACGTCTGGGAAACCTGCCCACATCTGACTGAAAGAGACTGGAGGAGCCAACGGAAAGGAGACAGCAGCGTCTGACATCCACTGAAGTCCAAATCAAGCATTCAGGTCACAGGGTTTTTCATCGCATCTATTTATCCCCTCGTGCATAAAAGCCTGGATGTGCCCGTGTTATCTGCAGCTGCATTACAATCAGTATTTCCTGAGCTCCAAACCTGCACAGTGACAACACTTTACATTACTGGCAGCTCTCAGGAGGTTACACTCCAGCTGAGCGCTCCAGATAACAGAAACACTGCTACCCTGAAACAGCAATTTGCTCTTATTCCCATACGGCTGGCAAGTGTTGTTCTGAGGCAGCTTTAAGTCTCTGACACACAGCGAACAATTTAAGGCCGACACTGACAAGCTCCCAGAATAATCCAGGGAGAGCGCCGTGGAGATAAAATGCTCTTTTTTAAAGGAGAACTTCAGGGAGACAGAGGTGTTGCCAGAGCTGTGATGGCATACTAAAATAAGAAGACATTCACAGAAATGCTCTGCATAAATACCTTTACCTACATGTCAATACGTATCAGAATCCTGACAAAAGCAGCTGCAGTGCTCAGAGAACGCCATAAAAGATAATGGAATAATAAAATACTCACGGCAAGGGCATGCTTCACTCATAAACTTCAAACTTTTCTTTCTAATTCGGCACTAAGTGATTGATGACAGCTGGTGGTTAAACCCTAAAAATGTACCTGTTTATCAGAGTTACATATCTGGAAGTTGTTCTGATAAGACAATCTCTTGCTGCCTTAAAGTGGCGTAGTTGTAACTCTGCACTCTTTTTTAGGATGTGCCGATCTATGAAGTTCTTATTTGACAGAAATCAATGGGATTTCCCGGAAAAACATCTAGAATGCTTAAATAAATGAAATCACAATAAATAAAAATGGTATTCTGGTGCTGCTGATGTTCGCTTGCCACATTAAATCCTTAAAGCTCTTCCTCTTTGTGAACCTCCCACCTGATGATCCACAATTATATATATATAGATATGCAAACATTTCCCATCAACAACCACTATGAACACAACTAGTAATTTTAGTTCATCCTAAAATACATGTAAGATGAACAGAACTTATTTTACACTGATTAAACTCCTGGTTTTTAACTGTTTAGATCGACTGATGCTTTTATCCAAAACACTGTGAGGGACTGGATCTACATTATGTGATTTAAAGCCAATTTTAGCTGCGTTCTACTTTCAGAAAGAACTGCTGATAACACATCCGCTGATGCAAAGTGAACTCAACCAGCAAATAGTCTGAAATTGCAAAGTCACAGTGAAAAGCCACAGCGGAGCTTCGGGAACGTTTAAAGACTGCGTTAAGAGGAACGTAAGAGGCTGTTTGTGGTCAGAGTGAGATGGTTTATATCACAAAGTAAAAGCTGTGGAGAGGTGCTTGAATGAGACAAATCTGAAAGCACATATTTGAGTAATTGCACAAAGGGAGAGGGAAAGCAGAGTGTGAGTCATAGGTAGCTGGAGGTGTGCTTGTGAACGCACTGAACCTGCAAGACACACACTCATATTTCCAGAAAAGCTCTGAGGAGGATGAAAAGGGAAAAGTAGTTAAAATTCAACTACAAAAGTCCTAAATCTCAGCTGAGGCTTGTTAAAAACATTTTGAGGTTGAGTTGTTTGGGGTTGTTGATGTGTAGTTTATCAGGTGAAGCATGACCATTTGTTGGTTTTTTTTTATTTTGAAAATGCATTAGTCATCCAGAGTGCTTTAACCCTCCTGTTGTCGTCTCGTTTTAAAGTTTGAAAATGTGGGGTGAAAAAATAATTTTCCACAATGAAACTTCTGATGTCCACAATTTTTTAAAATTTTGGGAAATTTTTGAAGATTTTTTGGTGGGAAAAAAGAAATGTTGAAAAAAAATGTTCCTTTTAAGAACATTCACAAAAAAAAAATCAACCAAAGTCCAGCGAAATTTGCTGGATTTTGGTAGATTTTTTTGTGAATATTCTTAAAGAAACATTACAAGTTTTACTGCTATATGTATATATATATATATATATATATATATATATATATATATATATATATATAATCCCTTTAGATACTTTTTTGGAAGATATTTTCTCATTTTTTGAAAATATTTACAAGAATTTTCTGACCAAATTTGGGGGATTTTTTAAAATAAAACTTTTAAGGGAAACTTTAAAGGAATTATTGGAATTTTCTTCCTGAAAGTTTTGCAAATTTTCAGAAATTTGGGGAATTTTTTTTACTGAATTTTTGGATTTTTTTTCAGACAAGGAAACTATATTTTTTGGTGCTCGTGAATGAAGACAACAGGAGGGTTAAAAGCTCTCATATCTGCTGCTTACTCTGTCCTGGCAGGCTCTGAAGCTGCTGCATTCCCATCGAAACCCACACTGAAACTCTCAGGTCACACTTCAAGCGCAAACACAAAGATTTATGGCTGATTTACGGCTGCAGCGGCCTTAAAGGTGATGAGAACCTGAACAGACTGTCTCCCTGCATTCTGCATTCATAATTCCAGGGAAAAAAAATGTCACTCAGTGCACAAAATACACCTCTTATCTGCACTTGGAGGGAAACACACATCACCGGATCCCAAAATACTCTGCGGCACCAAACATCCAGAGCAGCCCAGTACTAATGAGTGTGGCGTCGGCACATCTGTGAGTGACACACTGTTATGTGTATGTGTTAGAGACTGTCACAGACTCCTGAAAATGCTTTGAAGGTTGCGCAAATGCATACTTGGACACGCTCATTCTGCAAATCATTTTTAAACGCCTGAATCATCCTCACATGGCGACAAATCCTCCCTCGACTGGTTCTCTACAGTTTCTCCACCAGCCCGCTGCAGCACTTTAGCAAATCAAGGTGAATCTACAAGTCTCAGTCTTTTCAAATGTTAAAAAAATGTAAAACACACACAAAAATGGTCTCCTCCCATATAGGAGGACCCTCAAAGTCAACCTACCCAGGGTCCACTGCCGATGTTTCCTCCTGGGGGCTCATTTAACGCTTAATGAGGGAAAGATTGCTTAGTTTTTCCCGACAATTTAAGGATTTAGATGTCCAGCTGCGGTAAATCAAAGCGTTGTTGATGCAAGCTAAAGCCCGAGTTGTGCAGTTATTCACAGCTTGTGAAAGGAGCAGTTCAATATTTGGGGTATCGCTTTCTTGCTAAGTGTTAGATGAGACGACTCTCGTGTGTGTCGAGGCTAAAACGTCTCCAGACGGTTAACTTAGCTCGGAACAAACATGAGAATGAGGATAAAACAGCTAGCTTGGCTCTGTCAACACAGCTCACCAAAGAGGTGTACAAACTGGTTCAGAATCAGAAGTAATCTGGTGTTGTGTGTGTGTGTGTTCAACAATAATGACTGTACAGATTAAACAAGGAAAAGGGTAAGCTTGCTATTTAGCTTTAAGCCTCTTTCAGACATGCACTCTGTTCTAATAGCATCTGAAAGGGCTCACTTTTACAGCTATCTCACTGGGTAGGACCTGCATGCAGTCATACTAATGGATAGACATGCACAAACAGCAAACTTGGGATTGTGTGAAGCATTTTTTTCATATTTCATCAGAGGGAAAAAAAAACAAGTTTGCAGCCAAAATTGCAAAACAGCTTTTATATGGTGAGCTTTGCTTCATTCATTTCGCCCTTCTTCCTGAGAATCCTGCTTTTTGGATCTGTCTGTAAAGCACCTGTGAGATTCAATTTTTAAAAGGTGCTATATCAATTTGGTTATGACTATAAAACAAAGCTATTATAAGGATTTTGTTTGTACTGCCCAAGTGCAATAAATACACTTTGGGTTGCACGTCTGAATGAAACCTGAGGAACATTAACGTAAAAGTGGTTTATGACTGAACAGCACAATACTGTCACTTTAACAGACTGATGAATGTTGCATATGCTGTGTCTGAAAAGGGTTTTATAGAGCTTTAAGCATGCTAGTTGCCAGATTTTGTTATATTTGCCAGGAGCTAGGTGAGATTTTTCTGGGGCTGCCCTCTAAAAGTTGTAGTCACTGACTGATCCCTGAGTGATTCGTTTTCCCAGATTTGGGAAAATCCTGACTGAGTGACAGACCTTCCTGCTTCCTCTTGTCTTCATGCTAAGCTAAGTTAGACTAGAGAGCTGCTGGCTGCAGATTCTTGTTTTGCATAAAGACATGAAAGTGGTATTTATCTTCTCATCTAACCCTCTTGGACCAAAGAGGGTGAGCACATTTCCCAAAATGTTCAACTTTACAAATACAAAAAAAGAAGATCACCAACTTTTATTGCAGTTTTTCTTAGAAGACCAAAAAAAAAAAAAAAAAAAAAATCAACTACCACCATAAAAAAGTGGCCCCTGGACCAGAGATTTGATAACTGTGGTTGTTAAGTGATCAGACCTCCTGAACAGTGTCTGATAAGCAAGCTGGACACATCACAGAGGCCTTTACAATACCTGCTGTAATCCTCTTAAAGCGAGGCCACGCAGCTAAATCAGGCATCAATGGGGTTAAAGGAGTGTGAGGTCCAGGTTCAGTCTGAGTGCAGGTGCGAGAAAAGAAAGCAGCTATGTTAAACCCTGATCGATCGTTTCCTGCTCCGGTGCATTTCCTCAAAAAAATAAAATAAAATGCAGGTTTCTGTGTGATACCAGCTCTGATAGTTCCCACTGAGTCTTCTCCATGCAAATACTCATTGCCAATCCAGCGACAGGCCTGGCTCTGAGGTCTGTACTGAAGCGAAACAGGATATGTGGGTTCCCTCACATGTGGTTTCTGCCTTTGCCATGCCAGAGAAAATTGGTAAGCGGAACCACTTTGAGTTTGCGAGTCTGAAGCTGAAACAGGAATCCCCTACTCTGGTAGAGTGGGAGGGAGGGAGGCAGCCTCGACAGGTTCTTCACAGTAATCCAGGACCCCTGCTGGGCAGCCGGCTTGTCTGTTTGTCCTGGCAAACACTGGCAGCAAGCAGTGGGAGAGGAGGAAGGGCAGAATTATAGCACAGCAGTCATGCATGAAGGGTATAGCCTCGCACAAGGCCGTTTCACGCACTTTATGAAAACATAAATCACTGAGGTGAATGAATCCAGCACCCCTAAACACGCACAATGACACACAAAATAGAACTGTATGTGAAAGGTAATGCACGCTACATGCTACTACAAGCTAGCAGGTGCAACAAGCCAAGCGTACAGTGGAGGAGCGGTGACAGAGTAAACATCCAGCAGCCTAACCTGGGAACGTAAACAAACAACCTCACGCAAACAGCCCAACAAGATACTTTTATCTCTGCGAGCAGAGCTGAAGAAACGTTACGCCGGAGACACAAGGCATCTGCTGTCAGCCACCGTAAACAAATCAGCGTAGCTCGCCTGCACCTTCCACATCACATCCAATAACAGCAGTCAGCACGGAGAGATTCGATTACGAGCGGCTCAGGGGAATACATACAGATACCGCTACTCTGAGATCCTGACTGGCAGTGTTTGCAAAATAACTCAAAAATCGTCGTTCTCGGCGAGTTGATAGTTGACAATGGACCCAAGATACACTGTATAGTTTCAAACTTACACTTTCTACAGAAAAATCCCTGTCTTTGGTGTACTTTGTCAGGACTTTTGTGTGACTGACGTGAATTTCCAAAAAGAAGTAATGCACTACATGTGTGTTCTATAGTTAAATTAAAGTTGAATGAGAATTAAAACAACTTCAAAAACTGCTCCTCTGTTTCATTTGTGCACAGATATTTCTGCTGAATTCATCCAAAAATGACCCAAAATGTTCAAGTGACTAACATAACCTGCAAGCTGTTCTCATTTTTTCTATTTGTTGTATAAATACTGTGCAATGTGGTAAGAGTTGATGCTACAAACTTATCCCTTTCCAAACAGACATCTAAGCCCAGTGATGAATGATTCTTGGGTGGACAGGATGTTTCTTGTCAGAATACATCCTCAGAGACTTAGTTAACATCTCCTCAAAGTTTTTATGTCCACAGGCTGTTTTGGAATACGGTTACTCTTCTATTGTATTGTTGATTCAAGTAGGAGAGCTTCCAGTTGATCCCATCCAGCTGTCTGTGGGTCAAATGATGAACTCCTCCCACTTGGCAACTGTTTTGGTTGTAATATGTCATAAATAGTGGTTAAGGCCACTGTGATGTTTTCTGTATACATGAGAGCGCAAGAACGACAAATTATCTGACTGTGAGAGTCTGCATGGACCCTTCAAATGTCCACAATAGACAGACCAGAGCACTGCAGGTCAAGCAACCCTCCATGGTAACAGCAGTCCTTGATGCCAGTTCCCACCCTCAGCAGGACAGTGCACCCTGACACGCCGCAAAACTGCTCAGGAGTGGTCCGAGGAACACGACAGATCTAAGCTGTTCACCCAGGTTCCACACTCTCTAGATTCAAATCTTTCTGAGCATCTGTGGGATGTACGAGGATGACCTGATCTAGGTTTGTCCCACCCTGGAACCCACAGGACCCACAGAATTCACTGACACAGGACATTCCCAGAGGTCCTGTGTCCATGTCCCACTGGGTCAGAGGAGTGTTAGCAGCATAAAGGGGACCAGGCAGGTGGTCATGATGCTTTGCCTGATCTGTGGATTAATTCCAATGACAAACTCCAACACAAAAGCCCTGTTCTCAGTCTGCATTGTTTTCACACCACAAACAAACCAAGCAGAGTTCTTGCACAACTGAACCTTAACATCCTGAAAAGGAGCATCTTTGTCTGGTTCTTAAATCTCCAGTCACCAGCAGATGGTTTGACAAGTTTAAACACACATGAAACCAAAAAAATGTCTGTTTTCATCCATGTGAGTGTAACCACTCACTTGCTACAACCGCAGCATGAGCTAGTTAAGAACAATTTATGACTCTGACCTTCTAGAAGCTGTTAAGGGAAACTCCATGAAGCACTCGCAGCGTACTAGACTTAATGACCCCGGACTGCAGCAATGAACTTTTACAGGAGAGCAACACATGAAGACACATGAAGTCTGCTGTGCTGCACCTGAACCAGTCTGAAATCAGTGAACCAACACGATGCTTCCCCACCAGCTGACCTGCTGCCAAACCTCTAAAGAAATGCTCGCTGTATGAGCAGGAGTCAGGCGAGGAGCAGAAATAGCGCTTCCAGTTTTCCTGCGAAAAGCAGATAATTAGGCATCTAACGAGCTGAATAAGATGATGCCACTTTTTCAGGCTGAACTTCTTTTCAAGAAAGCTGCTGATCCGTTCTTCCTCGTCGTAGAAAAGGAGTGAAACCCCCTGTGGATCATTTGCACCCAGCAGTGATTGATCCTTAGATCCCACAGCCTTTCACGGTAAATCTTGGATTTCAACACTACTTTTACACCCAGGTACTGAGTTAAAACACTAAAAATCCAACTGCAAAGTGGAGAAAAAAAAGACAAATATTCACCAGACTATGACTGATATAATAAGGACTTAAACTGGAGGCAGCATTTAGTCTTGGAGTGATGCAACCTTAATCAAAGATGCTGTTAAAGGCTCAAGTGTATTTAGAGCTAATTGTGTATTCAACCTATGTTTGCGCAGTGGGACAGATCTCCAGCACAACATAATGAACTCACACATAATTACTAAACATCTCTATAATGAATGGTTACACAGGCTATGAGATGCGACCAGTAATCGGATACATTCTACCTGTTTTTGTCATTCATAAATAAAATTAGCCTGCTCTGTTTCCTCCAGCCATCAGCATGCAGCTCGTTCGTCTGTCTCGCCGATGCTTCTCTTCCCTCCTCCTCCCTCCGTAACCATGACGCCCTTGCAGCGCTGCCTCTGATAACACACCGCCTCGCGCTGTAATAAAACTCAAGCAGCTCATCCATTGAGGGGCTGTTGATTCTGTGGAATTCAATCAACATTGCCCAGTGCGTGAATTGAACCTCACACATCTCCAGTGAGACCTGAATGGAGGCAGAGACAAACAGCTGAGGCAGAAACAAGAGCCTCTCGTGGCATTTAAGGAGAGTGGCTGTTTGTAATGTACATATTATTGACTACACGGTTTATTAACGTGCAGCTTTTGTGCTGCTGTGGAGTGACAGTGTTAATTACAGATCACTATCAGCTCCTGCACCAACTCCAAACCTTATGCTCGATTCACAGCTGGCCTTCACCTGTTGCATTTTTGCGCTGGTGTTACTAGGCAACCAGAATGATGTGATCCTCAGTGGTCAGTCAATAAACCAGCTGCTGAAGAGTGAATTAGCTGGAAGGTAGGACATCGAGTTGGTATAAACCCCTAGTTTTTAACAGTTTAGACAAATTGATAGCATTAGAAGTGCTCCAATTTAGCTATTAGCAGTTCCAGTTTGCAATGTAACTTTAGATGGAGTTCTAGTGAGAATCGTTTCTGTTTTTTTTTTTTTTACTGACATTTTTTCTAGATGGACATCAAATGTAGTTTGATCATCTGGAAACATACGGCCCACTGATTGTAAAAGTGTCTCACGCAAATGTGTGCAGTTGTGACCGAAGAATGACTTGAATCGAGAGTAATATTTTTGACAGGAAGTGCAGCAAGCTGAGTTTAAGTCCCTTAACTGCATTCATGAGCTGTGTGTTAGAGCCAGCGCAGTCACTGCTGACTGTTTGTCGGTTAATCTAACTACAATAATTACCATTCTGCTGTTTGTGCAAAAGCAGGACAACACACAGCCTGTCCTCTTCACCTCACGCCTCTCCCTCCACATCCCCTCTTTAACCCCTCCTTTGACTCACAAAAGCTCTGTTATACTGCTTGGATGTTTGCATTTGTGGTTGCCAGTCTGATTTGAATAATGAAGGGAGGTTAGCGGCTCAGGAATTTTATGTGTCAACAGAGACCAAACAAGAGCTGACAATAAAGTCAGAACCATCAGTATAATCAGCCATAAAACAATCAAATACATGTACATACTTATACAAATACAGCCACTAACAGCCATCTAACGTAGCACACTAAAAGAAAAATTTCACTCCTAACTAGACACTTGATTAAAATTTTAAAAGGTGCAACAGATTTTGTTCTCCACTCAAGAATAAGGAGGAAAATAATCAGCGATAAATTCAGATAATTTCTTCACTAAAGGGAAATAAAGAATCAAAATGCCCCTACTGAATATTGATAAAGTATAACTGAATGATTTGTTAATGCTCTAGACTGCTGGATAAATTTATCATTTCATGCATATTATTCCATCTGCATCTTGTGTTACTGCAGTCGTGTGTATATTCTACCATCCTGAGTATTATTTTGTACTGCCACGTTAACATAATGTTCACAACAAATCATATCACACTACTGTTCAAAAGTTTGGGGTCACTTAGAAATGTCTTTACTTTGAAAGAAAAGCATTTCTTTTTCAATGAAGATAACATTAAATTTGGGATGAACGATATCGGCTTCTTTTTAACCAATATGCCAATATTGTCCAACTCTCAACAGATACTGATATATGCGGGCTATTTAACTAATTTTAGGTAACATCACAGGTCTCCTGTTGTGGGATTTTATTGTGATGCCCCATTGGATGCATTCTCATATGCAACTAGGCTTTCCAAATGTAAACATTGTCTGTGCAAAATAAGAAAACTACTTCAACTTAAGTTATGGAAAAAACACCATACTTATGCCTTTTTAAAAAAAATTGTCTTAAACAACAGTTCTCAGACTCCCTCCCTCTATGAGTCTGGTAAATGTGGAAGAAACCCAGGCATTACTTTATCGGTTTTCATGATAGGTAAAGAAACGGATAACGGTATTGACCGATATTACATTTTTATGCCAATATCGGGCCGATATATCAACGGACATCCCTACATTAAATTAATCAGTTAATGTGGTAAATGACTATTCTAGCTGGAAACGGCTGCTTTTAGTAGAATATCTCCATAGGGGTACAGAGGAACATTTCCTGCAACCATCACTCCTGTGTTCTAATCCTACATTGTGTTAGCTAGTGGTGTTGAAAGACTAACTGATGATTAGTAAACCCTTGTGCAGTTATGTTAGCACATGAATGAAAGTGTCAGTTTCCAGGGAAAACATGAAGTTGTCTGGGTGAGCCCAAACTTTTGAATGGTACTTTAAGTCCTTCAGTGCCATCAAGAACCTCTTTAATGTTCTCATCTTATTTCAAACTTCTGACAACCTCTACTACCGCAACACTGAACTCCAACCAGCAGCTGCGACGATACACAATGAGAGGCAGCCGATTCATGAAAGAGATAAAGACGTGAATAAGGAAGACTTCTCAGCACTGTTTTCCTGCTGTGTCTAATTCAGCAGCTTATGCACTGAATGAAACAACCAAAGCGACAGAAGTCAATTACGGCTGTTCAAATCCTGACAACACAACATTACCCTGGCAATATGAAGTTTGTAGTTACAGTTTACTGACATCATACACTTCATCAAACCCACGCCTTTCAACTGAGAGCTGCTGACGAGTGTCGCCATCGATATCCTCTCTGTCGCTGTCATGCAAAGCAGAGGCACTTTTCTGGGATGTAAAGTGAAAAAGAACTCGTGTGCAATGTGACAAAAAATAAAAAAAATAAAAATCACACAGCTCTCAAATGGTAGTCGCATTCCCAAACATGAAAGTCTGTATGATAATGAGGGTCTTGCATAATGTATGGAGAGGGAAGTTGTTGTCACAGTTTAAAGTCGTGCTCCGCTCTCACAGCTTCAACCTATGATACTATGCAGCTTTTCTTCAAATAGATACACAGTTTTGAAATGCCGAGTGTGTTTATGTCGACATTTAAGCGACCTACAGTGTAGTTAGCAATAAAAGTGTGCTTTTTTTTTTACATGTGCGTTGAGTCTTTTTTTAGATTTTCATATGAGAAGACAAAAAAATGTTTGGTTTTGCTTGACTACTTGACAGCAAAATTAAAAAAAGAATAGAATAATTAGGCTAAATCATGGGCAAAGAATACAAAACAGTAGCTCTTTCATTATATATCTGTACTGCAAAGGGGACTAAAGTGTGAGTAGCAATATCTTTGTGTATCAAAGATAGATCTGGAGTTACATCCTAACCATAATGGAACGTAAACTTGAACATCAATAATCAAAAAGACATAACGTGGAGCTACTGTTCCAGATTTTCTTTTTAAAATCAATTGAGGATTTAATAGAAAGCACAGCACACTGTAAATGAGTCATCTGGTGTACTTCTAACATGGCAGACATGTCTGCAAAATCAAATAATAAAAGCTAAGTGACCAAAACAACCGGACCTTCAGCGAGGAAAACAATTAACAAAGGATCAGTCTCTGTGCGAGCAATAATCTTGGTCAACCCCATAAAAACTGTCTGGCTCCAACACTGGCTCAACCGCGGTGGTTATTTCCCTCATGATAAGACTGCAAGGATGTATAAAAAAAATACACCATACGGATAAGTCAGCAAGGTAAAGGATAAAAAAGATGATTTTTACTGGAAGGTGTCTTTAATGTATGTAAACAGTTATTGTTATTCTTATTAGGAGGGCTAAATGATACCAAGAGCTGATATTAAATAATTAAATATATAGCAGTCAATCATAATTAAATCCATTGGGGCAAGAATTATCATAATCAACAGGTCATTTACCATTTATGAATAAAAACTGCCTTACATTTGTTTGTCCTAGCTTCTTAAATGTGACAACTTGCTGCTCTACTTTGATTTATATCACTGTACACTTACTATGTTTTGGTTTTTTTTTTTGTTGTTATTAGAACCAACAAGCAATCTGGCCTCTGGGGTGTTGTGATTGGCTCATTTCCTGAAATTTTACAGCCAGACCTAATCACTACTTACAAGAATAATAAAACATTTATTCTAATTATTATTTTAAGGAAAATACCTGGAGCTCTGGAGGTTTCATTAACTGATATAAATTAAAGTTTCTGGCAATAGGCTATACATGACAGACTGACCCACAGAGCCAGCAGGCAGTCAATGAGGATGCTGCAGCTCATCACAAACCACAACACCACTAATTAGACGGCACCCTACCTGAAGGTGCATACAGAAACACCTGTTTAGTTCATTTTTTTAATGTCTGGTAAAACATCGTAATAAGGAATCCACAGAATGACACTCAACTAAAAAATAAGAGTTGCAATGTGCCAGTAAGAGTTACAATTTCAATCCAACACCAGTCTAGAGTCTGATAGACCTCCAGAGCAGGTTTACCCGCCCAACTTCCACCTGTGACCCGGCAGCAGGCGGACCTACAGGCAGGAAACTCCCTGGTCTCACCGTGGCCTCGGACGCCCCCCTCCTGCTCTCCCTCACCTCGGCAGCCAGTTTGTACGAGTAGCTGAAACCCCAAAACACACCGCAGTGTTTCCAAATCGTGTTCGGTTCGCTCTTTTCTCGGCGTACTGGTTGTTTTCCGAGGCTGGGAGTGTTTCCACGTCTCCGTCCGCGTCAACTCCTCCGCCGCCGCAGGTTACAGTTTGCCGCCGAGCTGCGGTGCACCAGCCCGGCTACTGCGGCTCCACTCAACCGTATGAAACATAGTTGACTTTTCTCTCTCGGCGGCTGGAAGAGTTTCTGGCTGAGAGAGAAGCCGTGGAAATGAAAAACTGACCAAACCGAGGGCGGAACAAACTGGAAACTGAAGCGAAATGTTAAGAAATGCGGTTAACTTTGACAGTCAGTGGCCGCAGTTTGAGGGCATTCACATGAAGTTAAAGCTTCACACAGGTAGGCAACACTAGGGCGTGTTCCCTGGTCTGCTGGAAAACACTCCGCGACCACCAGCCTGATCCTATCTGGAGGTAAAACCAGGTAGACACGGTAACCTACATTTTTGTAAGCTACAGGAATATCAAGACATTATGGGCTGTAAGGCTTCACACATCTGCACAGTACATCTGACCGACTGGATCTGAGGGACTATTAAAGCGTAACTCACCTTTTATCGGTGGAGATATCATTCCCGTGGTTGATAATTTATCCAGAGGTAATAAAACAGTTTGCCCCTCAGCACACAGCAGGATCCGGTAGGAAGCAGCCCTTAGTAACCGGAGGAATCACCCCGGCAGAGAGGAATTTCACAGGGGGCAGAGCTTCACGGGGAGAGGGGCGGCAGTGCGCAGCCTCGGCGCTAGGGGGCGCTCCATGGACCTGATGCATAATGAGCTGTTTAATTACAGCAGGGAGAGGGTGATTGCAGTGGCTTTTAAAGTGGGAACTTTCTCCTTATTAGTGCTTGTTGCAAGGCACAAAGTAGAATCGAGGTAGTTATTGCAAGGAGCAAACTAAAACACCACCTTAAAGAGCCCTAAAATAAGTTTTAGAGGTCCCACAGGGTGCAGGCTGACTAGTTTGAAGGGAGCTGGAGGAATGGTGGAACTTGATAACCACAAAACACAATAAAAATGGAGTTTAACCCTGTAAAACCCACTGCTGCAAACATACAGCAGTTTTATATATTCTTGTTATTTCATACATATATAGATAACTGCTATTATTATTATTATTGTCATTGCTATTATTATTGATTTTAAATTTTATATATTATTTTTTATTAATTTTATTTTCTCATTTTCTTTCAATATTTAGGTTTATATATATGATAATATATTATATATATATATAACAATAGAATAGAATAGAATAGAATAGAATAGAATAGAATAGAATAGACATCTTCTTTTCAGTGCAAACATAGCAGAAGGTGCAAGATAAAAGTCTTAAAAATGCTAAAAGTAGTGTCGCAGGGCTACATATACAGAAAACAATCACACTCAGAATGTAAACTCATTAATCATGGAAGTAATCACCAAAATATGGCAGCACTGCTTTAGTAAGTGAAGCTATCATTAGACTGTGAACAGAGCTTTCAGTGTTTGTTTTGTACACTGACAGTCAATAGAAACTTTGAGACCATATTTTTCAACATAATTTTTTTTATTTTGAAGCCCGAAACTGGATTTTCTTCATATGAATCATTTCTTTAGCATATTGGCATACAGAAACAAAAATCTAAAGTTTCAAGAATGATTTCAAAATAAAGAATTTCACAAAAGAAAACGGCACCTGCCAAACACAAAGTCACAACAGTCAATACCGAGTATGGCTTCCATTTGCTTCGATGCAGGCAGCAATCCGTCGGTGCATGCTTTGGACCAGGCTTCTGATTGTGGGTTGGGAACAGCCCATACGCCTGGCTACATCACTGCAGCTCAAACCGGCCTCCACCATACCCAGTGCCCGGAGACGCTGTTCATGTGATAGACGCGGCATGATGCTGTTCACTGGACTAACAATGGTGGCCTTTTTTGGGCCTTTATATAGGCCTTCAAAACCCATTCTCAAATTGTGCAGATACTCACTGAGTATTGCTTGGTGTGTATTTGGTTCACTTTTGCAAAGTGACCAACCCATGTGCAATGAATCATGACAAAATGACAACTCATCATTATCTCAACTACCAGGGCACGAGATCATCAGTAAATCCACAATGAATAATTACAACCCCCTTAAAAGTAGAATTCTGCCTACATTTCGACCTCAAAGTTTCTATTGACTGTCAGTATACATAGACAGCAGATCTGCTCTGATTACTGCAGTTGATTTTTGAAGGTACACTGAGGCAGTTATGATGTAGGCGTTTACTTCCAGGATTCTTGGAGCATCAAATGCTTAATTTATTGCATTCTGGTGAACTTTTATTCACTAATTTGTTCGTTAGTGTTGTAAATGTCTTCATTTATGTAAAGGAAACCATGAAATGTGATGCTGAGATGACTAAAAAAAGCCAGAAATAACACTTTTGTCTAATTACTATTCCAATTCTTATGTTATTGAATCAGTTCCAAAGGAGCCACATAAGGACTGCAGTGCTGCTACTGTACACGATCCTCCAACTAACATTAACGACGCTTTAAACAAGCAGATGGCCTGGAGAATGGAGGGAGCGTAGAAACAGCAGGATCTCACACTGTTGCCTCAACAAGTCCTTCATTTGCATTACATGCATGTCCCACGTGTCATCAGCAATAATTGACAGCGATTATCAGAACTGTTGATGCCATGGAAACACGACAGAGTATGTTCTTTCTCACTGAATTTATATTCTGTAGACAAGAGAGCTTCTGGTTTTGATGGTGGCAGATCATCAGTGGTATTCAGATGCTTTATTCAAGTAGAAAACACCATTATGGCAATGACAAGTGAAAGAATAATACAACCACAGACAACAACACACCATATACTATACCAATACTCGAGTAAATCTACCTGATTACATCTCACCACTGCAGGATAACTCCAATAAATCAGGTTAAAGCATATTGTTGATTTAAAAAACAGTGCTGGTATGAAATTCTATTCATAATTATAGAGTTTACATGACAAGGTTTCATTAATATTTAGACAAGAGGAAAAGCTCCCACAGTCGGGCCTTGCTTTCATCACGGCTCATGGCACTGAATCAGGTAAACAGTTTTCAGTCGCTCAGTCAAAGCAGCACAAAACAGCCGAGCGATAACAATCTGGCTCGGACACAGTCGGTGAAAGAGACACAATGAAGTCAGCGAGGCCTTGAAGCAGCCTCTTAAAACACAATGTAAACAAACACTGCTCTTTTCCTGCTGCCACAGAGCAGGAACAATATGATGCGATGTTCAACAGCGGAGGACTTTTTCTGCAGATAAACAGCGCGTCGTGGTGTGCTGAAAGGGATGTTTTAGAAATGCAAGTGAACAGGTACAAAAGAAGGATCAGCAGCATGCACTTAAAGTAGAGTTTGTGTAGTAAATGATCCATGCAGCAGAGAGTTTATCTGATCAACACGGAGCTGCAGTTTGACCTAATATAGACATAGCTAGGCTGATGCAGTGCAAATCTAAGTGTTCATGATCATTAATGGAAGAAGAAAGAGAGAAAAAAAACAACAAGGAGCTGCACAGGGTTGCACTAATTTATGGAATTTACAGTTTATTTTTGCAACATGCTGGCTATTTTAATCAGCCACTGAAATTAAATCACATAAGAACATCAATTTTATCTGGCGGAGCTGCAAACTACAACTTCAGTTTTCTGAAATGTGATGAGGAGCTCCAGTAAGAACACATTTTTTTTATGATTCCTTAAGCCAAAAAATTTCATCTAGCACTTGTTGAAGCTTGTTTAATTTTTCTTTGAGTATTTCTACAAAGTAATTGTTGTGGAAGTTCAGCGAGGTTGAGAGAGGACGAGTAGGCAGACACAAAGAGACACACTGGAGACTCAAATGACTTAAGTAAGGTTTACTGATACCAGGAGGAGTGACACCAACAGAGCAGCAGTACATGCAAGCAATGCCAGCATCAGTTCTGACGACTCTCTCTGATCTTCGGGTATTTATTGTAGGTCAGATTTAGATTACAGACCAATACGGAAGACAACTAGTCTGCTTAGGCACGTCAGAATAGAATATCTAACCTCGATCATGGCAGAGAATCCCAGCATATCTTCCTCCTGACAGCATCAACCGCTGTGATTGATTATATAGAATTCCCCAAATAAAATGCCGATACTTTTGACAGCGTTATATGGATGGGATTTCTTGAAATGAAACCACAGACACAAAAACTGAATAAATAGCTTGTAAATACATGTAAATAATGAAGCAGACAGGATTAAAATTCCCATTCGGGGCACCTTTAACCTCAGCGAGTAAATCTGGTTATAGAGAGGTTACACAAAATCAATTAAAACTCATCTCCCTCCCAATTGATTTCGGTGTTGTTGTCGTTGCCATTCTTCATCCATTGTGTCACAGGACAAAGAGGGCTCCGGCCAGTTCATTCACACTCCAAACACACACCAGCGCTCACTCCACAAGGCAACAGATGCCTCCAGCAATTACACAGCTGTATATGAATCAATATTCTGTCCTCCTTTGAACCTCACTATTACACACACACACACACACACACACACACACACACACACACACACACACACACACACACACACACACACACACACACACACACACACACACACACACACACACAGCCTTAGATATATCTCATCCCCTCCAGAACACAATGGAGGTCATGACTGGGACACGACCCCTGAGCATCCCTCTTTTCTCCCCACGGAGAGTCAAATAAAAACCAGTCCTGTGTCAAGAATGGGGGATGGAGCACATACTGTAATGCTCTGCTTGAAGTATACGTATATTAAGGGCCGAATAATGGATATTTTGGGACTTTTGTGGGTTAAACTGGTGAAATGGTGAGTAAAGTTAGCAATGCAGAGTATATTTTGTGTGTTTATGATGCGTTTTAACTGACTCAACTCATTTTGTTTGCATGTTTAGCATGACTGAGCTGCTCTCTGAGTGAATGAACACGTTTTTAATGCCGATTCTCTCCATCAGCAGCTGTCAAACTGTGGAGCTTAAGATTAGTGCGCCACCATGTGGAAGAGATCTGCCATTACACCAATGAACAAACAGCTGTGCACATTTCCTGTAATAATTAACACCTCAGATTATTTCCGACACATAGGAAACAGTTTGTTCTATTATTTCTAATTCTGCTTTTATTTTAGTTTTGATATCAGTAGATGATAAATAAAAGCACTTTGGGGAATTAAATCCAGCATGTACAAGGTAGCAGACGACCCCTGTGGCCTGATGTGTGAACTAATCAGCTGGAGTGAGAGTAATCTGATTACACAGCTGAATGGGAGCGAGAGGCGTCCTCGTAGGCACGCGCATGCTGTCACTTTTCACGTTTATTCAAAGCAGGGAAGCGCGTGCAGATGGCCCCTATTGAGCACCGAGGTGGGGCCCCCGAGATCAATTCAGTGCGGTGTCCTGAAGATGGATGGATCCCTCCCAGAAGACACGGACTTTATGAGTTTAGAGGGCTTTCGGTAAATAGGGGAGAAAAATGAAAGCGCGTAAAAATGAAGACGAAGTGGCAAGAGATGCTGTTTATGAGACCACACGCAGACGAGCAGAGGCACAACAGCTCCACAGATGAGATCCTGAGTTCACTCTCAGTGGAACCATTTCCGTTTTAAATGCCCTTTGCAGCTGCAGATGGAAATATTCAAAGGATGCAGATTCATATATTCCCAGTGAAGATGCACGTCATGTTAATGCCACAATGCTGTCCATCAAGCTGTTTAGTAAAAAAGAAAAACAACACAAAGAAAAGATTGCAGATCAGGCTCCTGAAGCTGACACCGTTAATATGATAAAACAACCTGATAAGAAGCCTTAAGCAACTTTTCTATTTTCACAATATAAAAAACAAAGCAAAGCTAAAACAAAATGTGCCAAATACTTCATAATCCAACACGAATAAAGCAAACTGAGACTAATTGAGCATCATCAAAAATAAACAAAGTCGGATTACCAGCAGACAAAATGCTGAACTGCCCCGAGGCCCCAAAACCCTCAGGGGCCCTAAAGGCCTCAATGTGAACGGTTGTGACTGCTACTTTTATTTCTTTTCTTTTATTTCTTTCTTATTTTTGTGTTGTAATTAATTGCAAATATGAATATCGGCCATTATAGCACAATAAAAACTAATGATAAGGGCCACCAAGGGGCCTCTAACATCTTATTTAGAGGGGCCCATTATGGTTTTCTTGCCTCTAGCAGGGCAGAGCGGACTTGCAAATATTTCAAGAAGACAAGAAAAACTGAATACAAGCATAGTTTCTTGGACATCGTTACAAAAAAAAAAAAAAAAAACGATAAGAATTTTTTAAAAATAAGGGGAAATATGTCAATTGTTCAAATCTCTAAATGTTGTATGGTAGCAACATGAGTATCTTCTGGTTTGGGGCTGTTTGCTGACCAAAACAGCCTTTTTCTTCACAATAAGAGTAAATTAAAGCCCTAAAAATGACCATTCTGTCCTGCAACACCTGGAGAATTTCAGTTTAAAACAGGATTGACTGAATGCAAAAATAGTTCTTGGACATCATTACAAAAAAAAAATAAAAATGATAAGAATAAAAAAAAAACAAGGGGAAAAATGCCAATTGTTCAAATGTCTAAACGTTTTATGGTAGCAAAATGAATCTCTTGAGGTTTGGGGCTGTTAGTTAACCAAAACAGCCTTTTTCTTCAGAATAAGAGGTGACTGAAACCCTAAAATTGACCATTCTGTCCTGCAATACTTGGAGAATTCACCGCAATGAGAAAATAATTTGTTTCTCCATAATAAAAACAGGGGATTAAAGCAGAGAAAATGCTCTCTTAATATCTTTATGATTCGCTAATTATAAATCTGGACCTTGGCTGTGTGTCTGTGCCCTCTGAGACTCAAAAAAAAGGGGGACAGCAGGATGTTGAATAAACTGAATAAACTCCCCTCCTGACTCACGGTGACTCACATCCAGCGAGGCGTCCACAACAAAGGCCCAACAATTGGATTTAAAAGATCTTAACCAAATTGAAACCCAATGAATATCAGCATTTTAACTCGCCAGATTGGGCCGTGCGCCGGGCCCTAATGCATGCACACACACCTTATGACGGGCCCTGTGGTGCAGATGGTCCGAGCGTGAGCCTGAATGAGAGAGGGACCATCCGCGGCTGCTGACGCATTGTGGGGGGACGTCTTCTTCAATACAGCACTTAATGAGAACAGACTGACTCTTTCTCCCTCCCCTTCGCCTTCCTGCATCCATTCTATTCCTCCCGCCCCCCTCCCTCCCCTCTGATTCTCCACTTCTCCTCTCCTCTGCCCATTTCCATCTGTTTGGAGACAAAGGGCCACGAGCCAGCTCAAGCCCCGGGACCCTGCTGGTGAAGTAGGCAGGGATAATACGGCCCATCCCGGGGGCTGCATTTCAACACATGGAACAGGCTTTGTACTTCTGCAGCACGAGCACCCTTCACACTCCACACACACACACCGGGATGTGCACACTTCACGCACTCTGCCAAACACACACCGTCATGAGAGAGGAAAGAAAAGAGGAGGGGGGGGACAGAGTTGCAATATTGACGGGGGAGTTCTCGCCTTGAACACTTCCATAATACCCAACGACACGGAGAATAAAAGCGAGGGCGAAAAAATGAGGCAGCACAAAAAGCCCCAAATGTTGTTCCTCGTACTGTGAACATATGGCTGTTTGTTGTCATACTCCTTCTCCCTGTCCAATTTACACAGAGCTTGTGAGCTCTCAGAATTAAACGTGTGTGTCGAGCGCTCTGTGTGTGAGTGTGTGTGAGCTCCTCCTGGCTTTCGGTAGGCCTATACCTGAATGATGATGAAGAGGAGGAGGAGGATGTCCAAACGCAGCTAATGGCCGCTGTATAATCCCCTGCCGTCTGCACACACCTCCTGACATATGGTCACTCCTCGGCCTCCACCATTACATAAGCCACGCAGCGCAGAGAGGGCGGGGGGTTGTGGTGAAACGTGGTACTTTCTCACACACACACCACACACACACACAAGCATGCACCGGCCACACTGTCAGCCAGGCTGTTCAGTGCCCTCAGCAGTTTGGGCTTCGCCTGTCACTTTTCTCTCCCCTGCCCCTTCTGGGGGTTTGTAAAGAATAAATTGAAGAGGACTGATGCTACGGAAGCTTTTGGGATGAAGAGCACAAATGGCCTTGTAGTGCTTCATGGCAACGTACAGATGGACTCCTCTATTCAATAAGCTTGAGCAGAAGTCTGTCTCCACGCCATGCCAGAATCACAGAGCTTGTTTTGTGTTCTGAAGAGGACAATCTGTTGATGCAACATATTGGTGTTCTTTTCTTCTTCTTTCCCCCCCCCCCCATAAAAGCATTGACGGAGCGCTCGGAAATGCTGGGCCAGTCAGGTCTGAGTAACGTAAAACAAACGGTCCAGTGAAAATCAGATGTGATGCAGACTGTTGACAGAAGCAGTTGGTGTTGAATGTAGCAGATTTACTGACTCCTTTTAGTGACTTGTGCCATGATCTGCTGCTCAGTGACATATTTTTTACAGTTGCTGAAGGCAGACGGGACGTGAAGCGAATTCTAGAGGTGGTGTGATCGCATAAAAAGTGAATAGAAAGCGAAGAAGAGTTTGGGAGTTGAAAATATTGAGCAGAAACTTTAGGAAAAACATTGCATGTATTCTGAGAATCAAAAAGTAGGAGAGAGACTGAGGAGAATGATAGAAATAACCTGAGCTGAGCTGAACACAAACACTCAGACAAACTCCTACACAGATAGCAGCGCTGCTAGCTAGCTTACAGCTAGTACACTAGTGAATACAGTCCAGTCCACTGGAATGACACTGTAAGCTAATAGTTGTTTTTGTTTACACCTCCAGCATCTGCAGAGCAACAGTGTTTACCAAGAGTTGTGTCCAGTTTTCTCACCAGCTCTTGAGTGAAAACCAAATTCTGACTCTGCTAAGCTAGCACCTAATATCTGCCTGCTGTTTGTTGTTGAGTTGTGTCTTTAGAGCTTTTTCAGTAAAACTTCTTTGTTCAAGAGCAACATTATGAAACCAAAAAAAAAGGTACATCTGTGCTCCTGAAAAAGATCCTGAAACTCACTCTAAATCTTGGTTAATCCCAGGTTAAAGATTTAGGCCGGATTTCTCTGCTCCCATGACTTCTACATTCAGTCGTTTTAAACTGCAACAGCTTACCCCAACCTTTGCATTTGTTCCGACTCCAAGAACCTTTCCTATACAACCTCTTTCAGGCCTACTTTCTGGTGACAAACCTACAGGTAGATACTTGAGAGACGACCAGAAAAGCAGCTTGGCTGATTGGTTAAAGTCAGAGAAGACAGCTGCCACTTTTTGGTCCTTTCCATGTCGAGTTGCAGCCTTTGCCTCTTGAATATCACCATCATCAACATAAAATAAGCCATATATGCTAACATAGCAAACCTCCATTGTAGAATTGGAGTCATGTCCTATAAGACTATTTTCAGAAGTTTTGGCACAATCAAAGTTAATGTCATGGTTGAACCTGTTCGTTCCACTGCAACAGAAACAGAAATGCTAAAAGGGCTGAAAACAGGTCTGTTCCTGTAAACTTTAAGCCTCCCTCAAGCTCCAAAGGAAAGCTGAGTACTGAGAAGTTGTTTTAGCAACCTAAAGTCTGTTGCACTGAAGCATTCCCAATGTTTATAGCATTAGCCACCAGAAGCTAGCCCTCATAAAGAAGTTAGCAAATTGAGGGTTGTTTTTTTTAAAAATGTTTTGAACAAATACATTCTGGAGCAATAACAGCTTTGAAAACTGCTTTAATTTGATCTTCAAAATGTCTGTCTGAGAAGTAAAAACAGAACTGCCAACCTTTTATTAAGACTTGTGCTTCTACAGCTAACAGTAAAACGGGAATGTTGGACAGATACTTGAGACTAAAGGGGGAAAGTAAAGAAGATTTTGTGCCACTTTAATTCTCCACAGATAAAAGATTAAAAGCAGGAAGCGCGGCACGGATAGATGAATGTTTTTACTGTTTATAATCATACAAATGTGCCATAATGCATTCTGTTGCTCAATTGGAGCAGCTTAACTGTGGCATTTCCAGGGTTAAGGGTTCGATTCCCACTGGGGCCACCCATGCTTGGAAAAAAAAAAGAAGAAAGAAAGGTTCACTCATGATAATCTAATGTGGCTCGGATAAAAGCGTTCACACATCTCCCTCTCTGTAACTCAACTACAAGCCTTTTATAGCACAATCGATGGGAATAGGCGTGTATATCACAAATGAATATAAATATTTGGATCTTTGCTGCTCATACCATTTGGCAATATTACATCTCGGCGCTGGGGCGCTCATAAATTTCCATCTCTCCCATCCCTGCTCTCTCTCCGGGTTTCCCACGGGAGGTGCCAGACGGCCAGTAATTTGGTTGTCTTGGCTCGTCTGGAGTAACACCTGCCCCCTCTCTGGGGAGGGAGAGAGCCTTTCAGCCAGGAGCACACATGTAGGCTACCACTGCCTTTAGCTGCTGACCACTCACTGTGGATATATACGTGTGTGTGTGTGTGTGTGTGTGTGTGTGTGTGTGTGTGTAAGCTGAGTTTTCTTATGTGCATGCATTTATTTCATCATGCATGTACAGTAGTATGCCAGTGTGTGTGTGTGTGTGTGTACAGTAGGCTGAGTTTTCATCTGTATGCTAAACTGGGTTTGCACTTTTTTCACCTTTCATCCATTTTGTGTGTGTGTGTGTGTGTTTGTACAGTGTGCTAAATGTGAGTGTGTCTTCTGAAAGCTTGCACTTTATCCGCGCTGATTTGCATGCACACTTATGTCACCCCTGCGCGTTCACGTGCGCGTGCCAGGACGTGAGCCTGACGTCACCCTGCGTTGCGTCCATCATCCCGATCAGCCGAATTTTTTTTTTTAGCAGCAGCTGATTTTTTTTCTCCCACAATGCAACGTGAAGCAATTATTCCTTAAAAATTACAACAACAACAACAAAAAAAAAAACTAGAGATTTTCTTTTTTCAGTATTTCATTTTTAATTAAAAATAACACCGGAAAATATGAAAAAGTTTGTCCATTAGAAACCAGCTGTCACACGATACCTCTACTACAAAAGATCTGCATAAAGCAACAAGTAGCTACACAACCCTGAAGAGACAAAAAATCTTTGGATAGAGGATAGGTTTTTTTCTTTCCTTGCACTATAAAATTACATATTGAATTTTTGTAATACAAAGCAGAGACAAATAAATAACCCAATTAATCAAAGAAAGCAAATAAATAACATCAACACATCGAAGATAATAAATCAGACTATTTTTCGAAATAATTCCTTCTTTTTTTTGGTCACAGCAGAAGAAAAAAGAGGTTGGATGATAACCCCTTGGTGTTATGACATTATTCTGTCAGTGAAAGTGTTTTTTTTTAAAATTATTATTATTGTTGTCGTTATTTAAAATTAGCAGCCCAATTCTTCTTCACTCATTTTAGGGATCATCTGGGGCCACTGAGCCCACCTTGAAGTGCTTATCGTTGCTTTTTCAAAGACAACAGACAATGAAAACCAAAAGAGACATCAAACATACATCAAAACGAATAAGTTATGCTATGGATTTAACAGAAAGTGCCATTTTTAAGAGTAGAACACCATCACTTTCCAAGTTCAATTTCACAGCCTAAAATATAGAAGCAACAAACGATATACATTTATACAGAAAGACGCCAGCCTATGATATCAACAGAAATAAATAAGCCTTAAATATCAACACAATTAAATAAATTATTCCATACACTTTAAAAAAAATGATTAAGGTCACAATTTTATATGTCATAAGTGGCACTTACGCATTGAATATTTTTTTCTTCCTTTGCGGAAAACTAAGCTAGATTCTAAAGCAGCTATCTCGTTTACATCCTTTCATTTCGATGTGAAAAAATGCCCCCAGTGTTGTTTAATCAGATTGGCATAAAAGGGAGGGTGTTTTTTAGGCAGAAATGTATGAATGATATGAATTAAAATCGAATAAACATCATTGATGGTGTTGAGTAAATGTGGAAAAATCGAATTAAAATGGAAAGATTCTTGTTTGGATCTTGTTGCTGCTGAATCCACATTTTCTATCCTCCACTACATGACTTTTAGGAAGGAGACCTGGGAGCCTGCGGGGCTCTGACAGAACCTTCTTCCCCCACTGGAGATCCGGGAAAAAAAAAAAAAATCTCATTATTGCATCCAACAGCTCAAACGGCTCGGCGCTTGTCGCTGGTTGTTCAGTGAGCGGTCTGGACGGGAAAGTTGAGGCTTTTCGGAGCACTTTTATCCCCACAACTCTGCACCTTTACAACGTGGAGTCACACTGAGGGAGTAACTCAGCTATGAGATGTGGCAAAGTCCCAGCATCAGGGCAGCAAGGCGGGTCAATTTATAGGAGAAATGATGGAACCGATTTTGCTCCATATGGTGCGTTTTTGTCGTTACAACTTAAAAGATTTGCAGTTTAGCAGAAATGAGAGCTCATGTCGCAGGTGTTAGATCGATTTATCTGTTTGTAAAGTGAGCCAATAACATTTTACAGCAGCCAATTAGCAGAAAGCTGTTTTATAAATATGTGGTTTTGCCTTTTTTTAACATTCAGGAATGGATGTGTGCGTAAAAGCGCACACAAGAAAGAGTTGTGGCTGCTGCTTTAAATCCTAAAATTCCTATTTTTGCCACATTAAAATGACATATTGAAAATGCTTGCACAAAAATATCAACTGTGCAAATTTAAAAATGCAGCTCATCTGCTTTACAACCTCCTCCATCAGCCCCTCAGTGCCAACCTTGCCATACCCAAATTACGCCCAGCGTGCGCTCTGAGTCCAGCCTCCGAACCAAACCGTCTCTGTGTGTGTTTGTGTGTTTTTAGGGGGTCACTTCTACACATCCAGCACGTGATTGAGATAGGAGATGTAGCATATAGCCAGTCTGAGGATCTCGATCTTGGAGAGTTTCTTGTCTGGGGGCAAGGTGGGCAGTAATTTCCTCAGCTCCGCGAAGGCCACGTTGAACGCCTCCACCCGGATCCTCTCTCTGGTGGCGTGGGCCGAGCGGTATTTGGCCGTGGCCCTCCGCCGCCTCCTCTTCTCCTCTCGGCTCAGGGGCTGCTCGGCTTTGCACTTGGTCCTGTCCTCGCCCTCCGCCGGCTCGTCCGAGGCGCAGCCGGCCGACTTGAGGCCGTTGAGGATCGTCTCCGGGTCGGACTGAGTCCAGGAGAGATCCGCCTCAGCCTGGTCCGGGCTCAGCATCATTTTTATTCTCCGGTGTTGGCAGTCACTCCTCCTAAAGAACCTGCAAAACGGGCAAACCATTAAAATACTCATTTATATTAAGTCTCACATTTAAATAAATGCAATCAAAGCGCACAGAAATGCATACATTTAAAATAATCCACTGGAAAGTGAAAAATTATCTTAGAAGCGCTTAATTCTCAGCTAAATTGAATTGTTTTTAGTGCTTTCTGCCACCCTGAGGCCCCACTATGAGAAATCCCAGAGAGGGTGCCAGCTATAGGGCCCCCATAAATCCAAATGCAGTCTACACTCATTGCATAATAACATTAAACTCCATAAATAATGAATGGCACCAAATTTGCGCAATGGTTAATTTATGAAAGCCTCAGGCCTTCAAAAGAGCCACACAATTAGGAAAAAACATCCCATTTTAAGTGCTACATTTAAGTTCAGGCTCTAACTGTAATTGTTTTTATTTTTAAATATTTTTAAAAGGAATCTGTGCGTGTTGTGATGGGTTTTGAAGAAGAAACCTTCTTTTTTGTGAATTAACATAATCAGAATTGGCCATCTGTCACAGTGTGATGAACACATCTGCTTGGCTGAGGCCACACCGACTTGACAGCATGGAGGCAGAAGACGGTAAAAATAATGTTGACATCTGCTGGACATGGAATTATTACAGCTACAGGGTTTTTACAAAACGAGAAATTTCGAAATAAAATAAGAAAAATACATAAGGGAGGCAGAAAACACGAACAAACCAGAATGAATGTTCATGATATCTCCACGTGTGACACTCACCTTGACAAAGAGTTTGGAGGTAATTTATTTTCTTGGAATGAACTTTAAAAAACGCTCTTGAGCGGAGCTTCAACTCCAAATGAACTCATATTATTCCAGCCATGAGGGGTTTCAGAGGATGGAGCTTCACCGGAACGCGGAGAAACAAGACTTGTTCGACTTTTTTCTTTTTCGGCTTGCAACTTGGGGTCAAGCATGGAAATATTTCTGCTGATCAAAATATAAAAGAGGAGGGGGAGGGAAAAATAAATAAATAAACGCAGTCCCGGAGTGTGGTGCTGATGAGAGCAGCTGATAAGGATGCTGATGATCGGGGGGGATCAGCGCTGCCCCCGTGTGATCCCAGCGACGGAGAGACAATAGAGGAGATGGGCAGATAGTGGAGAAAGTGCAGCCGGGGCTACTGCTCCATCCGCCCGTGGAAGATGGGAGATAAAGGGGCGAGATAAGCGAGGCTCTCCGTGGGAGGAAGCGGCGGATCGGAAGGCAGTGCGCGGATAATCCCCGCTCCTTTCCCTTCTTCCAGCGAGTGTCATATGCGAGATAAGATCCGAGCGATGCCGACTAATAAAGGCTCACTTCATGGACGGAATATATTTGAGGAATGGTATTGTCTAACTCCTCCCTCCCTCCCTCCCTCCCTCCCTCCTTCCCTCCTCACGCCCCTCAGCCCTCCAGCGCTCTCCCTCCCGTGGGACCGGTGGGCAAAGGGAAGCAGAGATGTGTGCAGGATAAAGGATGGAGAGAAAAATAATGCGCGTTGCGAGTTTGTGCACGTGCTTACGTTTTTTTTTCTGTTTTCGTGAATAGTAACAATTAAAAAAACATCACACTTTCCCTTTTTTTAAGAGGAGGAGGAGGAGAGGGGGGCAACTGAAGAGGAGGACTTGATCCCAGCTTGGAAGTCAGAAGTCCATTTAAAAAAAAAAGATTTTTGCTTTGCTTCATTCTCTCATTTAAGACATGAATCACTTTATTTCCCCCCAGAGGAAAAATCAACCAGAGTGAGGGAGGTAAACCTGCTTGTAGCATTCAGACTTTTGAAAGTACAAATACATAAATAAGTGCACCTTTTTGTAGTGATATTGTGTTTTTAGGACGTGTATTAGTCATGTACATTTCTCAGTATTGGAACATTTTTTTAATTCTCAGTAAAATCCCCTTCTAAAAAGCTTTTCAGCTTTTATTGCTATTGTCAAATCTCCTTCCTGTTTATAACTGAGGTCATAATGGATGGAGGTGATGGACTTTTCTGAATGCAATGCAGTCCAGCACACCATCTGACATCAATAACGAACAGAAAGCAGAATTATCGGCTTTTTGACGACAAAAAATGAAAATGCAGAAGCTCAATCAAAACTCAACTGCTGCTTTGGATTATGTTAGGTTTTACAAATGCACCGCAAAAAGTGTGTGAATAGTTGTCGACTTGTGAGTAATGTTTCCTTTGGTGATGCACGCTTGAGTCTGTTTGATTCTTCTGGTTCTGTTTCAGTGAATAAAAAGACAGAGGGATGAAGAGAAGCTTCATTTAAGATGAGATCAGTTCAGATAATTTCACTTTTTTTTAACACAAATAAAAGTGACTCAAGTCGCCTCTGCACTATCCAAACTAAACCGAAACTTTCTAATATCTGACGTCTTGTTTTTGGCATTTCCTCGTCGAATGCTTGACAATTTCCACTGTGTTTGTCTTTAAACGTTCCTCATAAAGGAGGAGTGACATCAGGAGCAAATGTCAGGAGACAGAATGCAGAATTTCAGGAGAAAAACTAAACTCAATCATCACACACAGCATAGAAATCACTTACTGCTCTCAAGTTCTGCCGCTCCCTTTTGTACTTGCACACATTAAGATGCGCAAATATAAACGCAGGCTCTCAGAGAAGCAAACAAGAAATCCAGATGTGCAATAAAGATGAATTTGTCAGTAGACAGCAGACCTCCAGACGGGTTTGAAGGGGAGGAAAAGCTGGTGTTCTGAGTGGCAGAAATCCAAGAATGTAAGTGTAAAAACTACGATGTTTAGGTCGAAACAAGCACATTCAAGCATTTTCTTTTAGTCTAATTCAAGCTCTGCTGCCTTAAGTTGCACCTGTTACACATTTTCAATGATTTGGGGTTTCTGACTATTGAAAAACATCGAGACAGTTCAAATCAAAAGTGCTTTCTTCGTATATTAATCTAGATTTATGGGTTAGTGGTGCCGCTCTTACCGACATATGGTCTATTGACACGACTCCGCGAGAGAACTTGATGGATTGTCTGAAGTTTCTGGTCCTCTCTGCCGTCCCATCATGCATCTCTGTGCCCAGTGGCAGCACCAGTGTCGGGTCAGGAGGGCATGGTTCCAGAGGAGGAGCAGCGGCCAGTAAGTGTGGGGACTAGCTGCGCCTAACGAGGTGATTAAAACGATAAGGGGAGGCATGGATGACTAGCCGTGGCCCGCAGCCACTGCCAAGCTTACTGCCACCACACACACACACACACACACACACACACACACACACACACACACACACACACACACACACACACACACACACACACACACACACACACACACACACACACAGAATGAGAGAGAAGTACTACCACAGCGCCAGAAGGACCATATCAGTGAAAACTCATCGTGTGTGTGTGTGTGTGTGTGAGATGACGGACAGCTCGCCTTGGGCTCCGGCCGGGTCCGTGGAGTGTGTGTGACACAGAGAGACTCACAGCGGGGAGTATCGGAGACATGTCAGGACCAGGAGACAGAGGCCTCCTGACAGCTGGAGCCCACGGACACACACACACACACACCAACACACACACGGACCACCACCCTAATTGCTCCACAGACGGACTTGTGGTGATGCTCTGTGCTTGGTGGTCTGCGTCGCCCGGACCCCTCCTCAGCCTGCAAGGCCCTTGGCCAAAGACATGAAGGACCCCTCCAAGGCTGTTTTGTTGGTGCCTGCTGCAATTACATCCCACAGCTGATGTATCGACTCTGGAGACGAGCGGGAAAACTGCAGGGTGGTGAAGTCACCAGAGAACAGTTAATGGATGATGTTTGGCTCGGTCACGGCGTTGCTGGTAAAAGTGTTTACTCTCGGCTGAGTGGATCTGTGAGCGCTGAATCTCACATGGAGTCATACCAATGTTTCAGACACGATGAACAGATTTTGCATTGTCATGTCACGCTACTCAAATGGGGTTTCAGGAAACAAAATATCTATAAAGCTATCAACTCTCACTGAGAAACCAGGGTTCATACTCAACCACCTGCCTGTGGGTTGACAAGTCACAATGCAAGTGGTTTGAGAAAAACACCCTGGTTAAGGTAAGATTTTGGGTAAATGCACACACTGTGGTTCTGTCCTAATTAAAGCAGAAGTTACAGAAGTGAGAAAAAAAACACCAGAATTTGCAGCCACTCTGAACAGACAGCATGAGCTTTAAACTAGCGCTGAGATTTTAATTTCAGAAAAAATTACGTGGTAAAAAAATTAACGCATTTAATCGCATCTTTCTCAGTTTCCGACGAAAATCAACTTAAGTTGATCCGTAGAAACGGAACTCTGATGTAAGTCGAGGACCGCCAAAATACTGCCTACTCTAGCTTTAAGCCAACCCACAGTCTCCCTTTAACTCTAACCCAAACACACTCCTAAGTAGACATCGTACAGCAAGACTTCATCATGCCTGTGAATATCTTTTCCATATCAGCATATTTGCAGCTTCTCAAATATGCAAATGAACTTTTAGTCATTGAGCTTTCAGAAATGTAATCAGGTCACAATTATGTTTGCTTCTAAATGTATTCATTGCTGCAAACTAACTGGAAGTAACTTTTAGAGAACAAGATGGGAACAGAGAGAGCACAAAGGAAACAGTGGAAGCAACACGATGAAAAGTTTGCTTATTTAAGAATTTGTAGAAGTCCACATGCTGAGGTGAACAAAAGCATAGAAACACCATCAGATACATGGTTGGTGTGTGTGTTGCTAGCTAGCTAATGACTGATTAGGACAAATAAGGCCACACACAAATGATGCAGCGTATCTGTCACACAGCTTACCACGGTTAAGATGATCGCATGGACATTTCCGCCTCCTGCGTTGGTTCATTTCAGTCGCTGAGAGCTTTTCAAGTGAACACATCCAACTTCTTACACCTAAAAAACAGAGAATAGGCTTCACTTATTAGTTTTAGGATGAAATATTCTCTTTTTGTGTAAAAACAGCGTCTGAGTGGGTTGAAATGCCTTCTTACTGCGGTTTCCACAATCATTCTGAACCAGCAGACGCACAGGAAGAAAGCAGTTCAGTGATTTATGGTTATGATTATTCTTTGCAGGGCTTATATCACCAGCTGAGGCCTAATACCGAGTTTCTGAGGAAATAGGATGCAAATTTGAAACCTGAAAGGATCAAATTGTTTTCCAGGCTGAGGCACAAAAAGAAAAAAAAAAGTAAAGACTTTAAAGGTCATAAGAACAATCCTTTCTCGTGTAGGTGGCCCTCATTTTAAAGAAGCTGTCACCGAGTGATGCCACTCTGATGAGACTTCTGTAATGGAGCTATTTCTCTAATCAGTCAGAGCTCAGCAGACCCCGTAGCTGTCTGAGCTGCTTGTTACAACAAAAAACACCTTGAACTCGTGTGACATACTCCCACCTGTCACCTATCAGGCGCTGCACACACTCACACCAACATGCACGCAGTTTTGAGCATTCCCAGGGAGCAGTGGGATGGAGCTGTGAAATGGGAAGGATTAGTCACTTTGTCAGGAGATGTATGAGGCTCCTCTCAGGTGGACGGCGAGCCACAGGGGGCATCTGTGAGAGGGAGAGGGGAGAGAGAAGAAATTAGAGGCCGGAAAGCGAAGACAGAGAAGAGCAGACGCGGAGGAGACAAATGAAAGCGTGCAAAAATGAAGACGAAGTGGGACAAAAGGCACGACACAAAAAAAGAGGAGACGGAGGAAGTCGCGGTGACTGATCATTTAGCCTCCCAAACTCCAAATTTGACAACTCCACTCTTCTCGCATTTGCATCACTTACATCACTCGGACACACACTCACGCTCAGGGAAACACTCTGGGCAGTGTGTGACCGCCAACTTGTCCATGTGTTGTGTTCCGTCTTTTCTTCCGCGGCAGTGAAATAGGCCTGGACCGTGGCCTTGTGTGTGTGTGTGTGTGTGTGTGTGGTAGATGGGGAGGGGAAGGGGTTGTCAGTTCAGGCCTGAACAGGAGGTGTGGGATCCAGAAAGCTGGGGGTCCCATGTGAGAATGTGGCCATCGTCAGCGCTGCCGTGGCAGGCCTCGGCACCATCTGTGCTCCCAGCAGGACGCCCAGCGCGTTCTCCGCCACCCAGACACATATGGACACACAAAGGTGCTCACTTTGCCTCTCAGTGTGTCTCTCTGTCGTGGACATGCAGTCGCACACACACTCGCTCGCTCGCTGGGAGCAGAGAAACACACTTGGGACTGAGCAGTGAGAGATGGGAGGACGGATGATGAGTTTGTTGACTGTGCAATGAGCAGGATGATGGCGTCTTGGTGATGATGCTGATCTAAGTGTGATGACTTCAGAGGCATTATTAGTCAGCAAACGAGCCAGCTGTGCTCTGAAACTCTCACAAAATCACAGCTTTTATTTTGACTGTAAGGACACCAATTATTATTCTTTGGCTTTCATTCAGGATTACAAGTCATTGTGAATTCTGACGGCTGACATTCTTTCACTGTGATTCAGTGCAAACTCAGTTGTGGATCCACTTCAGAACTCGAAGGAGGAATTTTCTGAATTGCATTTAGTTGCTTTCTTGAGCACTAAACACAAAGCAGCCACTTTGCAGCACAGACTGTATAATAAGACTGATGCGATGTTTCACCGTAACACCACTCTTTGGGTTGTGAACTACTGTCATTAATAAATTAGCTCAATCCCAAAACATATTCAGCTTTATCTTCTATTTCCCTCTAAATGGGACCAATATTTACAAGACTAACACCCTGCTGTATTGAAGGAGACTAGACACTAGCAACTGAGACCATACACTTAACATGAAGCTGTTGACTGAGGTGACAAATCAAGTGAGAAGTAGTATCATTTTCTCACAGACTTCTATAGAATCTAGTTATTTTCCCCCCTGCTGGCTGCAACAAAGAACGTGGATTTATGCAAATTCCACATTAACTTTTCAATCCAGAAGCTATGTTCATCTTTTACTGGAACTGGAAATAGGGAAAAGCTAGCTTGGAGAGCTAACACGGTCCCAACCAAGACAATCCACTATTTGCCATTTTTGCTTTTTGTCTTTTGAGTTGAGCTTTGGTGGGAGAGGATAATCTAAATTAGCCCCCTGCTAACTACACATACATGAGAGGGGCATCAATCTTCTCAGCAATGAAAGGAGTGCATTTCTTCTACATTAATGTCCAACTGATAGCTGGTAGCTTATTAGCAAACTTCTCAAAACACAAAAAAATCACATGAAACAGGTTAAGATCAGAAAGAAAAAAGATAAATGCCCACTTCAACCAGTCATTCTTGGTAACACAGTCGACCATGTGTAGATGTGACTGACATTTATAAAGGAATCAAAAGTGAAACAGCTTTTTCTGAGACAACTACATACAACTGACAATTAAGTCTGAAGCTGTGATTAGACAGAATATGGATCATGTGCCTCATTTACTGCAAATTTGAAAGCTGACATGTCATTTAGCCTACATTAGCTGTATGATAACTTGCAACAACACACCAACCATGCATGTGGGACAGTGTTCCTTAGTACAAAAATATTTCTTTGCGTATTGTTTTTCCCTCTAGTCACCTTGAGTCAATTCGCACAAACACGTGTCGTATTGAGTCTTTTAACAGGTTTCTTAACATTGGTTGTCTCAGCTTAATTCCCTCTAGTGTGTCTATTTTCATTTTTTAGGTTATCAAAAAAAGGAAGAGAAACAAACAAGAAAAGTTGAAAACTAGTTTTGGGCTTACCTGTCAACCCCTTTGGATGCTGGCCAATATTGAAAAATGAGTACAATCCATAGAAAATCTTAAATCCTTAGGACATCACAGCAAAATGTATTAAACTACAATATGTCCATAGTACTGTGTGTGAGACATAAAGGTAGCAGCATCTGGTGTGTATGATGCAGAGGGACATTTTAAATGGAAACTTCACCAAAGGATAAATCGGAGAGAGAATCAGACACAGATAATGATGTCCAGAGCCCTGACAAATGTGAACCTATCTGCTGAGAGATGAACACTGACCTGTCTGAACTTTTGTCACATATGTTCATTTCTCTGTCGTCAATATGATTCTATGTATGCATCTATAAGCATTTTAAGTAGTGATTTACAGGCTGACGTGTGTGTAGAGGTGGAAAATCCAGATCACTTCAACTCAGCTCACAGTCACTGACTATGAAGTTCTGGTTTTCTAGCTATATGGCCACACTTTTCTGATGCACTGTGGCATGTTCATCAGTAGCTGGTTTCATCACTGGTCATACAGCTGTGTGGTTCCAACCGTCTTCATTCAGTAGTCTGTTGCTATACCAAGCTGCAACTTCCAATTCAGTATAAATCTAAGCCTATTCACACATCGTTTATTAGGGTATTATGGATTTGTTAAGGGTTTCCCATTGCAAGATATAGTGGCCACCATTGCAACAACTAGTGAATGCTACATCAGTTGTCTACTGATGATCACATGATTGCGATCCTACTACTGACTTATCCATCGGAAACAATACAAGAAACAATCGATTAAATTGTGGGGCTGTTTCTGAGTTTTCCTTTCCATCCTCAATTTTTGGACTTTTCAGCAGTCTTCTTCGTGTCAAGAAACTGCTTCTTAGATAAACACTTCCTGTGCCATGGGAATGGTGCCAAAAATAAAAGCCTGCAACTTTAAAAAAATAGGCCTTCAAAATAAATGCATGAAGGGAACGGTTGCTTTAGCACAAACAAAACAAAGCCTTGCAAAAAGTGATGAACTCATCACCAGACCTTTATAAGAGTAAATTAAACATACGTAGGTCACGTGATTCAGTATCCGTACATAATGTACACATGCATAACACATGCCTGTGCTCAGCACACGGTCATTTTCTTTGAGGGTACATCTATATTAAATGGCCACATTCTACAGTGCCGCGATTTCTGAACATCAATAATAACAATCATAAAAATATGCTCCATTTCTGACAATGCCATACGGGGAAATAAACAACCATGGTGGAGTAATGCACTCTGCTTCTCTTGTTCCATATGTATTCTTTTGTAGTTTTGATGTCTTCAGTATTAATCTACAATGTACAAAATAATCAAATATAACCATTGAATGAAAACTTTTGACTGGTAGTGGATGTCATCTCACAGCTTGTCACATAGTACGACAGTCCACATTTTACACACAGAAACCCACAAATTCAGAGTTTTGGCATTTAGTTCTTCCAACTTCTCAGACCATCACCTGCTCATCTGAACTCCATTCTGAGAAGCACAGGATCATCAATTCAGTGTTCGCCTCCATCTTTCTCTGCCTCCATCCAACCCTCTTCAGCACAGACCTACATTTTCTGTCTCCACAGCGTCCCATACCTCTTCCTCCTGCCCGCTGACCCTCCTGTCTTGGCCCCCAGCCCCCCTCTGAAGCTGCACCTGCCTCATTTATGGTGTTGGTGAGCTCTCCTCCACCACCCCACACCTCCATCTTCCTCACACCTAGCACCCCAGGCCCTCTGACCCCCTCTTTCTCGCTCTCCCTCCGGCCCCCCAGCCTCCCTCCAGTGGCCCCTGTCCCTCCATCTAGGGCCTCCAGCTGGCTGATGAGTTCATTAGGCCCAGAGCTCTGCCAAGGAGCATGGCGGTGTTTGGGCCAAAGCGGGAGGGCATCAGGGGGCCCCTGGTGGCCGTTGGGCACAGGCCATGGTCATTGGAGTTGGGACAGAAAAGTCCCACAATGTCCCACATGTCGATATGCAGACTCTGTCCATTCTTGGAAGCCGGAGACTGTTATTTTGTACATTAGCAATCTGGTTTGGGGCTTGTTTCTCCCTGAAACTTCAGCGGGAAGAGCGCGAGGCGTTGTGGTTTGAAGGGGTCCACATAAACAATGAGGCAAACAGATTTCTAATAATCCCCACAGGTCGCAGTGACATCTGGCCCCACACTTGAGCGTTGGCTCAATTAATTCGGAAAACACAAAACAAAAAGCGCCAGGGGCAAAGATCTGGGGGACTTAACAGAACGCTTTGTATGTGTGTATCAGTGTGTGTGTGTGTATTGATTGTGGCATTTGATCAAGTCAGCTGTGGGGTGTGTGTGTGCGTGTGTGTGTGTGTGTGTGAATTTGGCTCAAATTAGTGGAGGTATACAGCTGCTTTACAGACACGGATGTAATCTGGGTTTTGTCCTTATGAAAAAACAACAAAAAGGCTAGTTGCTAGTGTTTAAGTATGAACTTTTCCCTGCTTAATCTCTCAGATGCACGACTACAGCGCTTTACCTGCAACACTGTGTCGTTCTCTCCACTCTCACCTTTTTCCTCCTCCATCCTCTGCTTCCTTCCTATCGGCGGTGGGTCACCTGGGGTCGGGGCCTCCGTGGCTGGGCTCAGGTGTAGCCTCAGCTGGGCAGGAGGGGGGAGGATGGAGAGGAGAAGAGAGGAACTGGAGAGGAGTGCAGAGGAGAAGAGAGGCGAGGCGAGGACAAGGATTCTGTCCCACAGGCGAACCGAGAGGGAGACGGTCAAAAAATAGGAAACAAACACGTGTGTTCACGCAAGTTAAAAAAAAAAAAGACAACAGCTTTGTCCCTCACCCCTCTTTTCTACACCTCCCCCATCATCTTCTCTCTTCCCCTCTTTCTCTCTCACTCTTTCTCTCCTGGGAGAGGCCTGGCCGGGCTTGGCCTGAACGCCATCTGCTGCATAATGTAACGGGATGGAACTCCAAATCCTTCATTTCCACTCACTGCCTGTCATCTGTGTGTGTGTGTGTGTGTGTGTGTGTGTGTGTGTGTGTGTGTGTGTGTGTGTCCACTCATACAGTTGCACACGCACGCTGAAGGGGTGTGAATGTTTGGGTGCGTGTGAGATCTCATTTTACGGATGTTGTGACATTAGCTCGTCCAGCGATGATGTTGAGTGACGGGTTTGATGAAATAAAAGGTGATGCCAAATGTTTGTGTGTGTTATTTTTAAAAGGATTATTCCGCTATTTTGAATATTGCAAGCCTGGTAGGTTTCAGTGCACCCACGGAGGAAACGGAGACAACCAACTCCTCCTCACTGGCAGCATCACTGCGTCGCTCCCGATCCATTTTCAGACGGAACCGAACCTCTAAATGAAAAAGTCTTTAAACACGAACTCCTGGGAAATCGAGCTGAGAGTGGCACCTTGCCAGAGATGTCACAAATTTGCTTTTTGTTTACAAGTTAACACACAAAAGTGCACACACACAGAGTTGTGTTTAAGCACCCCACCCCTCTCTGCAGCGCTGGTAACCTGGAGGTGCAAAGAGTTGTCCCTCCAGGTCCCTGTGGGGCCACTATGAATTGGGGGGCCATCTGTTTTCTGGTAATAAGCTTTCTCTTCATTCTCTCTCGCCGCTCCTTCTTCCTCTCCGCGTTTGTTTGATTCTAGTTTTGTTTTGGAAGGTTTTCTCCTGCATCTCCCCCTCCGCGCTCGCACACAAAGACATAAAAAGACAGACAGGGAGAGACGGTACGAGAGGCTTCGTAGCTTCTGGACATAAACTCGAATGTTGTGAGTTTCGGGTAACGGAGACATGGTGAAATATCACAGTGTGAACCCTGAACCCTGACCAGCTATCCATGGCTGTTGACATAAAGTAAACGTGACACATCCCTCTTCACATAAACCCAAACAGCCACCGACCCCCCCCCTTCCAGCTGCTGGGCAGGCGCTAAAGTCTGCATTAGATTTTGTTTTCTTTGTTACATTGGTGTTGTATCGAAGAACTGAAGCAAAAATTTTAAAAAACCCAATGAATAAATCATCCGTGTATCTATCTGCAGAGCTCTAGCACATGATGATAATAATAATAATAACAATAATAATATGGGTTCACTGGACTGCATTATTTCCATGCTAACAGCCTCAGAAAGCTCTCCACACTCCCATCATCCTCCTCTGCTGGAGCCATCACCTTGCCGGCAAGCCGCCGACGTCCGCCTGATTGTTTAACTTTTTGGTTTGGAGAAACATTTGGTATTAGATGGCACTGGATCGATCAGAATAGTTGCCATGGCTACGGTGTGGTGTGATGGGGAGAGGCTGAAAGCAAAAGGGGAGCAGAGGAAAGTGGACTTGAGTTCACATCGGCGACACGCACAGGCAGCCATACATTAACACAGCAGAGAGCGGCCCTTGAGCATGAATGGAGAAACGTCCAAGGTCCTGCTTTAAAACATCCTCCGCTTTCAGAACTTCCTCTGCAAAAGTGCATGGAGCAGGACAAAAAAAAAATACATATTTGCAGCTGTGTGTGCGTGTGTGCTCCTGCATGCAATTCAAACCTAACGTCGCACAATACACATTTATGTTTCATTACAGGCCGTGCATGACAACATCGATATGTCATCTGATATTGTTCATTATCCCGGCTGTAGCATTATCCGATTTATGCCTTTCTATGGCAGGTTTCAATACAGGGGAGTGTTATATCATGATTATGAGCGGTCTGGGCGCTGGGATGCTGTCTGCATCTCATTGAGGCAGAATGAAGTGGATCAATATACCAGAGGGGCTGAATCTGGGGGCTCTGCATGTATGAGAGACTGTTTGTGTGTGTGTGTGTGTGTGTGAGAGTGTGTGTGAGAGTGTGTGTGTGCAGACAGCCTTGGGAGATCAGAGTGCACAACTGCTTGCGGCCTCAAACAGTGTCTCTCTTTCTGCCTCTCACGCACACAGCTGTTTTTTTTTCCCCTCCTTTCTTTTTTGTTTTGTTCTGCAGCAACAAACGCAGACTGTTTTAGCCGTAGCAACACTTAGACGTAGCGCCAATATAATCACACAGTATATCAGCCTTCAGACCGCTTTTGTTGCAAACTTCACGAGGCTATATCTCTTCAGTGACGCAGCAGGCAGGCAGGCAGGCAGACAGGCAGGAGTCGGGCTCTCGCTTGCTCTCATTTAAGTGCAGATTTACAAGCCGTTTGCGACAGGAGCTTAGGTGCCTTTTCAGGGATGCGTTGTGCCTAGTTGGGAGGAAGCCGCCATGTGAATACATCTGTTGTGTCATCCAAAGTGCAGCAAACAAGCTGTCAGGCATTCTGTGTTATGAAATTGAAAAATCTGAGCCCTCTAATAGCTCAGGTGCTTTGTTGGTTTGTTCTGAGGAAAGGATTTGTTCTTGTTGGAGGAATATTTTTACTACCTTGATGCACACAAACACACACACACACACGCAGCATTGTTGCCTCACAATTACACTAATTTAATGCCCCATTCCCCTCTATTAATCCAGAATTCTGCGCACATTTTTATTCTCGCTTTAAATGAAGGGGCTGCCACATGCTTCGCTCCAGACAAAAGGGAGGTTAGATTTATTCTTCATTTGGGGCAGTGTGGGTGGTGGTGGTGGTGGAGGGGGGCGCTGGGGTTCATGCATGGGCATAACCCGGCCCCTAAAGGAAGGCCCCCGCTGCCAGCTGCCAGCCATAATTAAGCAGCCCTGCCGTGTCTATCACTGATTATGTTTGACCTGGCTAATAAGGCGAGCGTGTGCCACCTACGTGTGGCAGGAGAGCACGGCGGCCTGCGTCACTGCGCCCATTGTCCTCTTTTAGATGAGGTTATTAGTTTGATGTATTACTCGTGACAAAAACGGGTGTGTTGCTCAAACATCAGTTGCTCTGATACCGCAGCGCTCAGTGTGATGTATGGCTCCACATTGGGAGTAGAAAACAGCTTCTCTCATTTCCAAAATGTCAAATTTTCAAGAGGAAAGCTGAGTTCTAACTATACACAACTACTGGATACAACCACAGCCAGCGTTAGCCTCACAACAAAATGCTAAACATACATGGGTTATTTCATCTCAAATGATCAGGGGTCTTCTGCTTCAAACTTTATCATGAAATACAGATATTTAAAATGAGATCTGTGAAATTTTATCTCGGTATATTAAACACTTTCTGACATATTACAATGTTTTTGTGGTTGTCCGTCAACTCACAGCATTTCATGAACTATTTAGAACACTTACTGTTATTTCTCACTATATTCTTGATTCTATACTAGTGATACCAGTGATTTTGTGTTTTTTATGTATTTGCATGTCACAGGAACACAAACCAATAACTTATATTGCAAAAGCTTTTTATGACGGCTTTGATTGTTTTCATATTTCAACATAATTACCAATTAGTTTTTACTTTTTAGTTGTCAAATATTGCAGATGCATTAAAAAATAAAGCGCTGAAAATGGATCGACAAGCTATTTTTTTTATATCTTTATCTTTAATCGGAAAGTATTTGATGCGTTAAGCTGAAAATTCCCAAATATCTTTAGAAATAATAATATATTATATTCCATAAATAATATGGAATGAGCCAATTATCTTCACAATAATGGTGAAATGCTGCACAGACATGCACAAATATGGAGGAGAAATTTGAGTTTGCAATCTGACTGCCATCATCCTAACGTTTTGAAATCAAATGTGAAAAGCAAGCACCAGATCTCAGACCTATTGGACGGTATGCATGCTGATGTGTTAGCAACCTGTCAATCATAAGGTAGCCCCACCCTTTAATAGACCCTCCTTTATTATTTATTTCACTCCAAACGGGACCATCATTTATAAAATGAGCATCACAGCGCATTAAAGGAGACTTGAAACTAGCGACTGACACCACAAACTTGTTCAAAAAATGTTGACCAAGGAAAGAGATCCAGTGAGAAGTTGTTTTTTTTCTTCATCAACTTCTATGCAGTTTGATTAGCTGTTGCAGCCAGCCCCCTGCTGGTTGTTAGAAAGAATGCAGGCATTTTATGTTCATTTTCATCTACAAAACAAGAGCTTTTGTTAGTGTTATTCACGGCTGTAATTGCAAGCTTCACTGTAGACCTAGCAACATTAACAGACACATAAAATTAGTCTGGATTATTTCAGCTTAGAAATAATCATGTTTTGTCCAAGATTTTAGCACAGCAGAACTATAATACCCATGAGCCTTGGGTGCCTTGGTTTAGAGGGCAGTTAGAGGTTGGAAATCTTTGGAATCATGGTGCTGTTTTTGCTTTCTCTCATGAACCTGAAGCTCTACTTGGAGTCACACCTTGACTTTTTGATTTGAGTTTTCAGTCTTCTGTACTGATCATGCAGCTCAAAGAATTTCACGCTGATCCAAGTTGAACAGTTCCTCCAGTTTAGACATATCTAACAATAAACCATTTTCATGAATTTCTAGAAGCACTCCAGAAGGCAGAAGAAAAGCAACACAGACTTTGATCTTATGCTCTTAATTTTAGAACAACAATAATGTTAATACCAATTTAAAACCATCATTCTCAGCCATGCTAACACTGACTCCCATAAGAAATAAAATCACACTGTCTCTTCACTAGTGTTTCATCCATTCGAGCAAACCTAAAACACACCAGGTTTAGTGCCACAAAATTTCCATCTGATGCAATAATTGCTCCACAACTGTTTTATTTCCAACGTGGAAACACCCACTCTCTCAGCGGAGGCCTCAGTCGGAGCTCAGCTCTGCTGCTGATCGGCTAATTAAGTAAGAGTCTTGCTGAATTACAGATAATATTCTGCCACAATACCATTTTTTTTTTGTGGACTCAAGCTAAGAATGTGCTTCATTTTTTTTTTAAATCACAAATTGCATTACTTTAAAGCTCCAAACTAAACAAGACATATCATGATTGTACCTTGGCTTTTTTAGAACACAGTTTTGTAGTCCAAACAGGAAATCCGTTGACCATCAAAACACTGGTTACACTTCATTCTTTAGAATTGTCTGTCATCAAATAAAAGATCTTGTATTCTACCGCTAATCTAGAAGTCGCCGTTGCAGTTTCAGAACAGTGCAAGTCATGTCAGTAGGAGATGTTTATTCCTACTTGTGCAAAGATCACTGTCTTCCCAAATGGCAACCCCAGGGAGGGGTATCCTTTAGTAACTGCCTCCGCCTGCATGTACGCCAACATTGCAGCAATCAGTATAAATTAATAATAAGTGAATCAAAGTGCTTAATTTAATGGAGGCTATGAAAGATTAATACCTGACATTATCCAAGCTGCTGTGCTGTAAGGGGAACCACCCATGCCTGAGGTAAACCAATCACATTTCTATGAATATGACATTAGACACGTTGATGTGATGTGTTACATCAATGTCAGCCAGTCTTCACTACAGCAAGTCTGGATAGAAAGTCCACTGACTGTGACTGGTCTATTTCTGTCTCTTCTCCTCCCTCCCTCCCTCTCTGGGTCTAGAGGCGAGAGATCAGTTCAGGGTGGAGGAGAGCTGGTGTTTGGCCTGAGGGGCCCTTGGACACAGATTCTGTCATTGTTCCACAGCTGCCACTCCGTCCCTCCTCCCCCCCCGCCTCCCACTTCACTCTGTGGCCGTCCTCACCTTTAGGGCGTCCCCTGCTACCCCGCCTCCCTAATGAAGAGTGACATGCGTCCGGAGGATCTGATCTAGTCTGAAACCGGGCCCTTGCCTCCTCTGTTTTGTCTCGTATTATTGACTGCCGTGGCTCACACTGAGTTGCGGTGATGAGAGCGCGATATACCCAAGAGGCATTGCTCCCAAATCAGAGGGGGAGCTCAAAGGGCAGATGCAACTGTATGAAATCGTGAGGACCTAATTGTCTTTATTCATGAGCTGTGTGATTGATATTAGGGGAAAATGAGACACTCTAATTGTCCTCTTATATGACGAATTTCTTATAGGCCCACACTCTGTGTTTGTGTGTGTGTGTGTGTGTGTGTGTGTGTGTGTGTGTGTGTGTGTGTGTGTGTGTGCACTACTGGGTGAGATATCAAAGTGACAACTCCTAAAGGGCATCTATGCAGTGGTCTCCCGACATATCACTTGAAATGATTCACGTTGCCTTGTTGTCCTTTCTGACAGTTTCTTGCCTTTATGACGTCCACTGGATCCAGAAACAACATTACAAGGGAGAAATGGATACACAACCTCTTAAAAGAAATGGCAGGCAACTTTTATGTGTTCCTGAAGGCCTGTGTGTTCACCGGGTAGTCAGGCATGCCATGGAAAAGGTCTTTATTACTGTGATTTCCCCTTTAGCTGCTTCAATGCAGCTTTCTGTTTTAGAAGAAACATTTTGTTCCCTGTTGTTTCAAAAGTCTATCAAATGGAAACATTCTAAATGGAAACTGTATTGTGTCTTTTCGATCACCAGACTCTTAAACGAGTTGGGTTTGTGTGAATTCTTTTAATTTTCCTGGTTATTATTATTTGACCTCGGTGACGAGAAGGTAGTATGATTGATTAGACTCCCTTGAAAACAACACAGGTGAGTAGCTGTTAAAACTATAACACTATTTCCTAGTCTGCTTGGAGTCTAAGTTCTCACATGTCCAGTAAATTGGTGTGTGTGTATTCTGCACATTGACATTACTGCCTTTGTAGCTAAGTGGCTGCATGGACACAAACTTTGGGCTCTGTGTGGACTCAGGAGGATGATTAAATTTAATATTACTTGGGCCCATGCAGACCCTCAACAACAGTTGTGCATCTGTGGCGTCTGCAGCCGCAGATCATGTCCTGGTGAGATTCTACACTTTTGCTCTCATCTACAAAGCCCATGAAAAAGACCAAACCAACAATGACAAATGTTTTGTTTGCAAACAATCCCACGTACAACTTCCTGACACTTCCAAAATGTGGATTCATTTGCTGCAGGAAATAGTCCTCAACAAAATGCAACACCACTTCCTGCTTGTGGAAGCTGTTTATTTCTGTGTCTATCAAATATAATGGAGCATTTCCTCAAAAAAATAACCCTTTAAAGCGGCACCACTCCCATTTTACGAGCGCTCTTTAACCCTGTCGTCCTGCAGGTCAAATTGTCCCGTTTTAAAGTTTGAATGTTCGGATACCAAAATTAATATCCGGATACTGCGTAGTAGGGCTGGGCGATATGGCCAAAAAATAAAATCTCAATTTTTTTTAGTCATCTTGGACGAATACGATTTTAATCGATTTTTGTTGTTTCTTTGTGGTCTGTTTGCTATAGCTAGTGCTAGCCATGCCGCACTCCCGTAGCTGCGGTCACTCTTCCCATTCTGTAGGATGCCTCTGCCGGACGTGCTGAAAGAGGTTCGTTGTGCTGCTACTCTTCGTTTTCACAGTACTTTTGCAAACCTTGCACATGACTGTAGTTTGCTCTGTGTCAGTCTTGTCAAAGCCGAACCACTTCCATATAATCGATGTAACATGAGGCCCTTTTCTCGCGACCAACTCTTCGTCTGCTGTTTTGTCCACCATGACGGGGGTGTGAGTGTTTTGGCGGAAGGAGATGAGAGGCGGAAGCAAACGCCCGTGCACAAGTTGTGAAAGGCAGAAGAAGAATTTGTATTGTTATAAATTTAAGCTCTACTCGATTTTACGATTTGGCAAATTTTCAAATCGTCAGGTTTTAAAAAGGCGAATTAATTGAATTAATTCGATTTATCGCCCAGCCCTACGCCGTAGCAAACGAATATTTGGGTCCAGCCCTATAGGCAACTACATGGAGCTGTATGAACCTTAAATAACAGTTTTCTTCTTTTCTGTGTCCATTCTCTCTATCTCTAATGATTGTCTGTTAGTAATCAAACGTTCTGTTGCTGTCTCAGCCCGTTCCCCGCTACATCTGAGCTTTCAGCAGAATTTAATTGGTGAAATAAACTTGACGTACATCAAGTATACTTGAATGCAGCTGCAGAAAGCTCTTCCTTCAGTGCTACAGTAATGGGTCCAGAGTGAGTCCATCCATCTACAAACCGACCGACCCTCTGCACACGAGGCATCCCACTGAACCATAATCTAAATCCACGTGGGAAAACACCTTGACTGGCTCAGGTAGGCATAAATTATTTTTGATTCTACGCGTTTGCGTGCGCGTTTATGTGGGCCAACATGCACGCATTCACACACTCAACATAAAAGCAGAGTGTGTATGCATGCATGCATTAGTACAAGTGTGTGTGTGTGAATGTGTGTGTGCACCCACCAGTGTAATGTGATAAGCTCCAGCAAAGCACATACCTGATGCCATTAAATGCAATTTCCCCTGTGTGTCAGCCGAGCCATTTGTCAGCTGCTAACACTGCACGCTTTATTAAAAACCTCATCCGCTTCAATTAACTGCGCCCGCAAAGCAGTTTAACTCCACTCTAATCCTGTCAAGATGTTTAAACAGGCCTTACGTACAGTAGGTACATCATTTCAAAACCTGTCACTGAGGTTTTTTTTACGTTTTCTTTTTTTGCCCCTTTACTTGTCGCTTAAAGTGAAAGTCCGCTTAGTGTCTTGTTTTTTCAAGGTGTCTATGATTTGGGCCCTGCAGTGACAGAAGTCTGCTGACCAACATGTTCACACTTCCACTCTCCTTTCGCTTCATCCTCTCTGCTTATATGCCAAATTTGACAACAGTTTTTGTGTGGCTACACAGTAAATTTAAGCCTGTAACTGTAAAATCAAGCTTTAATTCCTGTGCAGTAACCAGCAGCTGTGTCCCTGTATGGTTTGTCTCTTTGCTTAACTGTGTTGTGACTGACAGAAGGCACAGTCGTGACCAAAGTACTCCATTTTGGGAAAATTGGAATCAACTGAACAGAAAGCAGAGTGTTAGGATCTGTCTGAGCTGGTTAAAACCCTAAACATCTACAAGCACAACAAGGTGTTTTCCCTACACGTGGGATAGGATGAATCTGACAATCTGTGATCACTTTGCTGCTAATCTCAACTTCTGCTGGTTCTTCACATAGCCTCATCTGACACCAGTGACAGGAGACGTTTCTCTGATAGCGCTGTTAGCATCTACAATCTGTCACTCAGGTTTACTGGGTTGATATATAATTGTGGGACTTTTTGTAACATGGCTGATATTTTTGCTGTTTTCAGGCCTAAAATCAACATGGCCGCCTATAACCAAACATCACGTGGCATTTTGAGACAAAGATTCTTTTAAATATAATTTATACAACTGAGTAAAATTGAAATTCATTTATAAAGATATTGTAGTAAACCTGTTTACATGCAATAAATCCACACTTGACTCTCACCCTCCTTTATATTAAATAACTCAGAAAGCCTTGGGCTGTGTCCGAAATCGCATATTAACGTACTACTCATACTAAGTGTGACGTCAAAATAAGTATGTAGTGCGTTCACATTAGATAGTATGAAAAGACTGAGTACGCGAGAAATACCCGGATGTATACTATATCCAGAAAATTTTTAAGTATGCGCAGTGACCACACTAGTCATACTCAACCGCCCCATAATGCTTTGCGAGCTATCCACCGAAATGCAAGCCTCCGCGGGATATGTGGCCGGACCGGGGCGATTTTTATTTTATTTTATGTGGTTAAGTAGTCATCCTAATCACCCCACAGATTTGAGAAATAGGTATTTTCTGACCAACGTTTTAAATTTGTCAGACGCCTCACAACGTGCTACTGAATGCTAGCAGCTAGTTGCATACAGAACAAGTAGCAGCTACCTCCAGTAGCCTGCAGCTACAATTGAAACGATTCGCATAATCTGGCTAATAACTGCATCAGGAGTGCCGGCTTGAAATTGCCACATTAATTATGCGACTGTTTGTTAGCGTAAAATCAACCTGAAGCCGGCATTCAGCCGAGATATTTGATAGCCGTACTTCCGGTTTTTGTCGTCGAAGGTTTGAAATGCATTATGGGAAACGTAGTAGTATACTACAGTGTGAACGGACAGCATTCTAATCATACTAATAGTACATAGTATACAGTATATACTCATTGAGAATGTAGTATGTAGTACGTTAGTATGCGATTTCGGACACAGCCTTGGAGTCTTTTCTTCAGGAGGAAATGACATCATGTGGAGCAGGTCATGTGATCTGGAATTAAAACACTTCCTTCAGAGGTGTTTTTTTTTAATGGGGAACTTAGTTGAAAGCGATTTTTCGGACACATATACAATTTGTTAATTTCCACATAAAATTTGATTTGTTGCCTAAAAAGAAATATCTGTCATGATCATCTCAACTTAATAAAAAGAGCACAATCAAAACAATTACTGAAAAAGTTTGCTTTTGAGTTGCATCAGGAAATAAATTAAATTCTAAAAGCAGACAGTAAATTTAAATGCCTAATTTGGGAAAAAAATTAAAAAACAGAATCACCATAAAATTTCAACTTTTTAAGAAAAAAAATAAAGATTTTAACAGGAAAATACATTCATATTTGAGATATTTTAAAAGATGAAAATATGAAATTCAAATTCAATATCGCAACTTTATTTTGACAATTAGACATAATCAATGACAAATGACAAAAAAAAAAGTTGGTTCTCCAATTTCACATAAATTTAATTGCTAAATGAGAGATCTCTCACATATTTACAGATGTTTTCACAACTTTTCATGACGATTCTATATATTGTAAGTAATGTGCACATGTAAATATCATTCATTTAGTAGACAAAAAAATACAATTTGGATGTCATGTCAAATTAAAGCAAGAAAATGTATTTTAATGCGATTGTTAATTTCCATTATGTCTGACTAAACAGCTTTTATTTTAACCAGTTCGTAAAAACTACAAAATTCAATAAAATGGATTATTACCGCATGGGAGCTTGACCTATTTTGAGACATCGTGATATAAAGACACACAGAAAGTGGCAAGTTGAGCAAAACTGCGAGTTGAGAAGTGGAAAATCCCCTCAGAAGAGCATCATGGCCTCGCCTGATGTAAAATGTTATGTACAGAACATGGACAGTGGGAGCAGGAAAAAAATCTGTCCAAAGCGCAGAGCAAAGTCTGTTGCTGTGAAGTCAGGTCAACAGGAATGAGAGGCTGGTGTGTGGGCAGGTGAGGACAAGGTGACTTGTGATTGGCTGGAAACCGTGAGGGCCAAGACTGGAAGTAAAGGTTTAAAATGACAGAACGGGTTAGCGGCAGGCAAACAGGCATAATGAAACCGATTCCAAGGCCTCGTAGCAAACATTTCAACCTGCAGACCCTGCAAACCAAATGTTAACTTTCTTCATTTTAACCTTCAAGTCAACTCCTTTTTTTCTGCACTTGTGCTCTGAAGAAAAAATGAAAATCCCCTCACAAAAATGTACCCAGTCTGAAGGATTAAATCTGCTTCCCCCCCAAGGATACCACACATGCTCTTCTGCTTTCTGTACAGCACACACACACACACAAACAACCGTTTTCTCTAACACACACACACACACACATGGCCATGCCAGCAGGGAGGTGATGGTTAGCATGGTGCTGTCACCAGGGGATCCTGGGTGGGGTTTGCAGGAAAGGGAGAGGTGTAAATTGGGTGAGCGCTGGGTGCAAAGCCTTCTGAGTGAAGGCTTGGTGCTCTTCCTCTTGATGCTTTGTCACTCACACACACCCCAAGAGATACAGGTGGTGGGTGAGGTGAGGAGGAGGAGGAGGAGGGGAGGGAGAAGCAGTTTGGCTCAGCTGTCCGCTCCGTATTGTGTTTGGATTGTGTCTTTCACGGCTGCTCTTTCTTTAACCTCTTTGCCTACTTTTCTTGTCGTCCAACTACGAAACACTTGATTAGATTTCCAACACAGGAGCAGAAAAGCAGGGCAGGAGGAGGGAAAAAGATGCGATTGTGACGGTGTTGACCACGAGCAAACAGGTTTATCCCATAATTTCATATCTATCCACTTGACGTTGATGAAATTTGAAAGTGTAATCAGCGAAACGAAAGCTAAAGGCGAGCAGGTGTGACTTGCCTTTGATCATAACGGAGACCAATTGCAATTAGACCCAAAATGGCTTGACGGCGGTATCAGGGGGCCGCTTGCAGATTATGTATTTTTAATCAAAGTTGTTAGCATCTGTGATGGATGCCCATTTTACTCACACCAGCCTCTGAAGGCATACATCGCATTAGCCATAGCTGTGAAATATCACCGTGTGTTCACTGTCCATTAACTGCATGAAGAGGTGCACATTCCCCCGCCATGTGACCTACTGCCTCACACAACCGGTGCATGAGAACACGTTTGTGAGGATGCAAGCTGGAAAACACCAAGGACTTCAGCACACTGCTGGTTTGCAGCATTTGCCAGAAAATGTGCACGCCGTCAAATGGAAATACTGGGAACAGATTTCACATAGGACAAAGTACCATCAATAAAACAAACAAGAAAAGCACTGAGAGAGTCAGTACTCCACCAAGGCTGCTCTGTCTTTTTATCATTTCCGACAGATGAAAGATCTTTAAAAAAAAAAAACTTGAGCTGAGTACAGGTGTGTTATGCATGTGTAGGTTATGTACGGACACCGAATTGCGTGACCGAAATGTGCAGCGGGCAGTGGGAATTGATGGGACTCAGAAACACCCCCACAATTTAATCAATTCTTGAAACTTCACACATAAAGACTACTTTGATTGATGTGTTCTGCTAGTAGCCTTTATTAAATCACAATAAATTAACATTATGGTTGCAAAGCTGCTGTTTTTTTGTGCTGTCATGTTTGGATTGGCCTATAACTGCATGTGCGCTGCTGCATGTAACATTTGTGAGCTTCAACCACCTCCAGGGACTGTGGGGGTTGTGAGTCTCTGGCACTGTTAGTTTCAGGGTAAAGAGCTGAAAAGTTTTCGAACGGATTTTTCTTTGAAATCAGCTTCCTATCGGATCTGATGAGAACATTAAGAGTCAACTAAAACATTAAAGTTGCAGGATGTAAAATGATGACAAGGAGCTAAAAGGCTGTGAAAAGCAGAGCTGAGGGAAACTGAAGATTTGTTGATTTTTCTTGTACAATCGCTTATTTGATCCATTGTTGATCTAAAAATGTGTAACATAGCGGCTTTAAAAAGAGAAAATCACAATGGCGGCTGCATTGTTTGCTCAACAGCTTCTTACCTTTTAAATATCACCAGTACATTTTTCATTTTTCTTATCAGAGGGCAACTTTTTAGAGTTTACGGAGCATAAATATTCTATATTGACAAAGACTATTGCACCTGACAACCATGCAGATGAAAACGGTGAGAGGCAATGAAAATATTAAAGTTGCAGGATGTAAAACCATAACAACAATAAAGCTGAGAAGAGCTTTATAGAACCGAGAACATCATAGTTGCTGATATTTTTGTGATCAGAGGCTTGTGTTTAATAAACAAAGATGTCATTTTATCCATTTTAATATTAAAAATATGCATTATTGCAGCTTTAAAATTAAAAAGTCACAATGGCGGCTGTATTATCTGCTCAACTGCCTTTTGAAAATCCTCATTAATGAATGCTTAATTTCTCTTATTAAAGGACAACTTCTTAGAGTTTACGCGGCATAAATATTCCATATTTACAAAGACTGTATTTGTCAGCTTGTGTGTGTGTGTGTTTGTGTGTGTGGCCCCTAACTCGACCATGTGCTAACCCCACACAGCTGCAGAGCCCCCTTGAGGGTTTGTCGCACAGGCAACAGAGGAAGGGCGGCGGAGGGGGAGGCGGGAGGGGGGCAGAACTGAACACTCATTTTCATGCCGCACTGTTCTGGCAAAGACATTGTACACCGCTGTGGTTGTGCGTCTCCAGCGCTATAGCTCAATCTTTTTAGGCCTGTCAGTTAGGGTTTTCATCAGACAAGTCTCTGGGCGCTGAGGTTGGAAAGCTGATTGTGTACTTGAGTGTGGCAAACGTGCGCCGTGTGTGTGTTAATGCATGTATACAGGAGATAGAGAAGGAGACAAGGGGACTCCTCAGAGGGAATTAAGAGGAACAAAATCTGATTGTTTTCTCTGCGCTGCAAGTTAAATGTGGATGCGGAGAATACAAATTAATTCTTTTCATATGCCTCGGCTGAATGAAAAGGACGCTTAGGAGCAGATTTGTCGGTCTGTCGTTTCGTAAAACCGCACAAATCTGCTTTCTGCACACTTCTTGCAGACGGGAGACGGCTCAGAGTCCAGCCTCAAAACAGTAATGGAGAAACCAAGGAGTCTCAGGTTCCTCAAATATCCCTGTCAATCAAACGCCGTTTCCTCTGAGTGCGTTTTCTATCTGTCAAGGGTCATAGAGAGTGAGGATGAGACCCATCCCCTCCCCGCCTCCCCCGACTCCTCCATCTCCTCCACCTCCATCCCTCCCTCCTCTCCCGCTCCTTAGAGGTGTATCTCTACCTTGTGCATCACGTCTGGGCATGACCTGTTGCTAGGTAACCCTGGGTCACAGCTGCACACTATGGCAGACCCTTTTTTTATTTATCAGTGAGTTATGTGGGAGACGGGGGCTGTAATTTATTAGTTTGATATTGGGCAGGCAGCGCAAGTTTGGGATTGTAAAAGGAAGAGACGGCCTATAGCTCATCAAAATGCTCATTCTGATCCCGGGCCTCGGTTGGCTGAAGAGATTCACAACAGAAGGGATCACAACATTATAAATTCATCTGCTTTTTACTAAGAAAATCAAGCATCTCCAACAACAAAGCCAATGGTAATGCACTTTCCATGCTGGTAATTGAACAGATGTGGTCAGAGCTTAGAGGACCGAGGAAGAGGAATTCATCTCGGTACAGTATGTGACTGATTCATGTCCAAGGATGAAGTGGGCGCAGACAAATAGCGTTATTTGGCTTTGTAGTCAGGACAGAGTGTACGGCCCTGTATAAATTTATGCTAAAGTTGAATCAGACTGATTAAGTTAACACATATGCTGAAAGGAAAGATCTTCACAGGAATAAAAAATAAATAAATTAGCAGCAAAATATGCTAAAGGTTTGATGTGAGGATCACAGTTTATTCAGCTTTTAATGGAATTTGGTTTTGCATTTTAGAAAATGTTTCAGTCAGTGATTGTTTAGCGTTAGATGGGAAAGCTAGCAACAGTCAGGTACATAAAGGAGTCCAGCAGCTGGTTAGCTTTAGCTTAGCATAAAAACTGAGAGAAATGGCTAGCTTAGCTATCCCTAAAGTACCAAAAGGTCATTAACAAACATATTGCAGAAACACCAGGAGGTCTCTGCTCTTGGCTAAGACACAGTCAGACACATAAACAGTCATAAATCACGACTATAACTGGTTCTTTTTACAAACAGCGATGCTTGAGATGTACTGGTAGGGATGTTGTAGCTGTTTTCAGTCCCTGTACTAAGCTAAGCTAACCAGCTGCACAGCCTTCGTAAAATATATATGATAGATATCAATCAAAAGATGCATTTCTAGGTTTAAATGTGAATCTACAACTCTTTGGTATTCACTTAATAATAATGTACTGTGTGACCATTCAATGATGACCATCAGTCTGGTAGCAGCGGTACCGTGAGAACGCTAACATGGTGACTTTAACGTTTAGAACACGGCTATAGACTCTTGTTTCACGTTTTCTGCATGACTGACGTAGACGTTGAAAGTGGACAGCAGATGTATGTAAGGTTCTTTTCATACTATACTCTTGTAATCGATCATATCAAACACAAACAAACCCATGGAGCTACCATGAATGTGTCAGAAAAGCTATGATTTTGCCCTTTCATCAGAACATAACAGCTGATATAAGGGCTGATTACAGACTGGGTTGTAGGTCTGTGTCAGTGTGATTATTCCTGAGGTGTGTCCAGCTAAGCGGGTGGATAGAACACACGGTTTCTGGAGAAATTAGAGCTTCCTACTTGAGCTGTGTATGTACAAATCAAAGCACCTCCCAAGTCCTGCAGCAACTACTTCAAATGCAACCGTTTTACCGAGGAATTATAAAGATGTGTACAGTGCCTCCTCATATACATTTGTTTTCCTTACATTTTCCATGATCCTTGCAGACATGTAGATGCAGAAAGCATGATTTAGCCTTTAGGCTTGGTTGCAGCAACAAAAATAAATTCAAGACGAATTTTAATCCAAGGTTTAAAATGAGCAAATTCAGATTTAAATTAATCAGAGCTCCGCTGCGCATAAAAAACTCATCTTGGTAAACTAAAACCAAGTTTACTGAAGGAAACCTACATGTGACAGAGGTTCAGCAATGAGGCAATGCTGGCTTTCAAAAATAAAAAATGCATTTGTGTGCTCTCAAGACTTTACCGAGTAAATTAAAAAAAAAATGGGTAAACTGTTGGTTTGGAAAAGCCCAGGAGTGTAAAATGTGAGGGCCACCAGGAGTTGCAGTGTTGGTCACAAAGCTGTAATTCTTTCACTTAACTTCATTATTTTTCTCAATTCATGTCAAAGAGGCAGCCTTTTTAAAAGCAACACCTCCTTTAAGTATAAGTTTGAAGTTAATACTGGACTGGAGTTTAAAGTTCTAATGCAAGAGCATTAAATTGAATCTAGATTTAGGGGGGAAAAAAATAAATCTTGATTCATTTTGCACAAATTTTAAAGTTTGGTGCCACGTAATTTACAATTTAGCCATAATTTGGCAAAAATGTATTCTTTTTGGTGCAACCCAGCATTTGTTTTGTTCTGTTGAATATACGTCTTAGGTAAAAGGAACGTTAATTTTAAAAATACACAGCAGCTTCATTCCAAATTTTTCCAATTTTAGATGAATTCTTTATTATTTAAGAGGTTTTTCAGAAGCCTGGAGCAATAGTGTAAAAACGGTTGATTTTTAGTTTTTCAGAGGAATTTCCAGGAAACTGGAAAAAATGTTTTTGGAAAGATTATTGGAATATGTGCTATTCTAAAAACAGTATTTGTTTTTCTTTTTTCTGAGGAAGCATAACTACATATTCTAGTGTCATCACTTACCCTTTCAAATTATCAACATAGGAATTCATACATCTTAAATTAATCAGTGCTCACAATTAGTCAAAACTGAAAAAAAGCGCATCTAAAAATAATAATCAGTTTTGAGATTTATTTTAATATCTAGACTGGCAGTTGTTCCAAAGTTTTCTCACATTATCTACAGCGCTGCTTCATCACTAAAGCCTAAGTGTCCAGGACAGACTGCTACCATCTGAAAGTTTGACAGTTTTTGCAACACTTGGATGCGATATTAATTTGCGGTGCATCTGCTGCTGTTGACTCAGCCGCTCATCTCCCTCTTTGGCCTGATGAAAGCTCACCATTGCATCCCAGGTCTCACCCACAACGCTTTTGTTAAATTCCTCTCCCTAATGTGCGTGTGATGAATATTTTTCAGATGCTTCCTCCAGGCCATAGCTGATCAAAACAAATGCACCTGCACTTTTTTTTCCCTCCTCCTTGCAACTGCAACTCCCCCAGGACGGGTAAAAATTGACTCCCTGGCTTCCTCCACCAGGCAATTACGTGCCATCTGTTCCCATCTTGGTTGTTCCAGCTCGTTTTGTTTCTGCGATTGTTCGTCTAATATCATAGGCCTGAAAGTGTTAGAGAGGATGGGGGTGCTAGGGTAAGAACGGAGAGGAGGGGGACACAAAAATGAGGAGTGGCATGAAGAGGAATTAATCGAATCTAACAGCCGAACCAGATCTTCCCCTCTGAAAGGAGATAGTCCCACTAGAATGAGGACCATTACCATATTCATCACCTAATATTGCCTGCTGTATGCAAAGTGGAAGAGAAGAGCGCAATATGACTTTCTTGACCGCCTTTCTAATTCCATCTGTGAGAGCTCGCAGACTTCTTTTTTTAATTGTTTGCTTGCAACAAGTCCGTGCTGTAGCTGCTTTGCTGCGACGCTGGTAATAACAAGCCATTAACTTCTCTGTCATACATAAAAATATATACGTATGTGGTTGTTATGCTGCCATCCCGAATCACATTATTGATTTGTTAAAGTAACTATTGGCCCCATTACTCTCTGCCACACATGCAGGCGGCGAGCGGCGTGCAGATTTAATTGCGGCGACGTTGCAGGCGAGGCGAGCAGCTGGATTGGAGAGTTTTAACAGTGGTATCAATAACGGAGCGCCACCTTAGGCCCATATAATTTTCCGTCTCTCCTGACAGAGCGGAAGATAGAAATAATCAGTCACAACACCAGCCAGGCAGCCTGTAGGACCTCGTGTGACATCCAGTAACACTGATGGCTCAGGACCCATCTGTGACCAGGGGGCAACGCTGTGTGTGTGTGTGTGTGTGTGTGTGTGTGTGTGTGTGTGTGTGTGTGTGTGTGTGTGTGTGTGTGTGTGTGTGTGTGTGTGTGTGTGTTTGTGTGTGTGTGTGAAGATAATTGGTGAGAAGATGTTGGATCCTATAAGAAGAGGGAATCTGTTACACTGCTCAAAGGCTTATACAGTAGACACCCAATCGGGGCTATCAGGCCTTTATGTGGACCTGTGCCATCTGAAAAGTATGTTCTCAGGCTGCTTTAGCAAACCCGCATTTCTCCGATATTAAACAAACTCGACTAACCGGTTTTCTTAACATATAAACTTCTGCTGAGAGAAAACGACAAGATGATTTCTTTCACAGTGCCAGAAACAAAATGCACTTTGGTTTCTGGGGACAAATGGCAACAGGATAGATTTAAACTGTGCCTCTTGAACATTTTTTTTCTGATTAAATGATTGCTACCAAAGAGATGGTTTGGTTTTAATGCTGGCAATTAGACAAACTAAGTCCCATAGTGCAGCTGAAAATCTAACAGCAGATGCTGAACATGAAGGGCAGCAAAAGTGGAGCAACAGCAGCAACCAAATCCATAGATTTGCACTGATTTAAAAAGAAATCCTGCTTGAATTGAGTTTTTTTCTCCTCCAAATCTGCCACCCTGCGCAGAGTTTGCGGTTGGAACCGGAGCACAGGCAAACATAGTAAATAAGTGTGATTCTTTAATTGGCACCAAAGCTGTTAAAAATCTGTTCTGAGTATCCTGTGCAGACCTGCAGCAGACTTCTGCTCAACTACAGCGATAGATAACACCACCCACAGACAAGTTAGCCATCTGCAAAATGTTATGCAACGGGAAAATGACTAACTTCAGTACTCTGATGTCACATTACTTACATTTAAAAAGCCATCTCACTTGTTATTTGACGTTAAAACATGTCGATATAATGTTGACTCGACACTTATGAATGCACCTTCACATCCTGCATGAAACTGAAAAATCTACATAGAAGATAAACCGCTTGGAGACATGATTTTGCTTTTATTGCAGAATTCAGATCTCTACATAAAGGAGAGATCAACAAAATAAACTTGGCCTCTTAGCTCGTCTTAGTGCATATGACAGACCTGCATAAAGGCTTTTCTCTACAGACTGAATTATGTTGCATTATTAGATCTGTTTGACAGTATATGGCAATATGTGTCATGTTCTCTTATTTAAAACATCTCATCTAAAACATTAACTGTACAGATTGCCCACCCTCTGATGCTTTGTATTTGCTGACATCTAGTGGTTGAATTGTGAAATGTAAATTTGGAGAACGTGTCTACATTACAGGTGTAATCGGTAAATTACATTTGATTCAGCATACTGAAAGCAGTAATTTGGTGACAATATGCGTTTATTATATGTCTATATGTAAATTAGTGTTGGGGTCACACAGACAATTTCACACTTTTATTCATGTGCTAACATAACTGCACAAGGGTTTTCAAATCACCAATGAGCCTTCCAACACCATTAGCTAACACAATGTGTTGCTAGTGATGGTTGCTGGAAATGTTCCTCTGCACCCCTATGGAGGTATTCCATTAAAAATTTCCAGCTAAAATAATCATTTACCACATTAATAATATCAAGACTGTATTTCTGATCCATTTATCTAACCCTACAGAAAAAAATAATGAAGACCCTGGTAAAGAGGTCTGTAGGAAGCCTCCTTTATTGAACATTAACCTCTTCTGACTGAGATGGTTCTGTAATTCAGTTAAGAACTAAACCATTTTAGCACTGTATCCTATGTACTAACTTCACACTTCAGGTGATTTAGAATAATAAAATGGTCACGTATTAAACACAGCAGTGAGATCATACGGAACTAAAACGGCATGAGAAGCAGAAACCTTCAGCAGAGAAAACTGAACCATGAAGAGCTCAAAAAACACAATTAAATTTGTCAAGGACATCGAAAGTATTCAGCTAGGAGGAGGAAGATTTTTGGATGAAAAATCAAAGTCCCACAATAATCAGTCTCAGGGTGCTTTCAGATCTTCATCCTCGCCTGCATCAGATCAGCAGCTACTACTAAGACAAAATCTATGTATCATCGCAACCCTAGCAGCACGGACAAAACAAAAATGATCACACACACATTACAGTTGTTTAAGAACTGACTCTTCCTGCATCCTTTTACTCCTCTGAATGTGGCCTTTTAGTTTGGAGGATGCAGTTTCTGTCTCAGTCTGCTGACCAGAGAGTGTGAGGGAAATCAGAATGAGACAATATCCCAAATTAAGTCTCAGGGTATGAACTCTTAGCTCCTATTCACATATTTAATGCTATAATCTTTAGTTTTTGCAATATTTCTCACATTTATTTATTTATTTGGGGTTGCAATTTGCCACAGAGGGAGCAAAATGTGTGCAGTACTTGACTCCAAGACAAAAAAACCCAACGTCAATTGTCAATTTTTCAACTTTATGAGAGAATTGCAGCATAGTAAATATCACTCCCAAATCTGATTTACATGTGATGCTTTTAACATGAGACGACAACATCTACACATCACATCCCAAAGTATGTTTACACCGATAACTTTTTGGTGAAGCAAAATCTGCCTCTATATTCAGCCAATATGCACATTATGTACTGTAATCCAACAATGTGACCTGCGAAGAACACAAAGACAGAAAGAGGGAGGGATGAGGGGTGAGATGGGGGAGTGACGGTGACGGGAGGAGGGAAGAAGAACTGGAGGCTGCAGTACAGAGCACAGAGAGCAGCAGAGGAAGTAGGACACACCTGGAATTCAGGTAGGACGAACTTCCCTTTGCTACTACTTAAAAAGGAATAGATTATTCTGCTTATGTGCCTGTATAATCTCAGATTTGACTTCTGAATGCTGTGATCCAAACTCTCCTGCTGCACAAATATACTTCAGAGAAAACTTAAAAACACCAATAAAATCTTCTATGGGACAATTAGCGGCATGCAAAGCAGACAGATTCCTTTTTTTAAACTGATTTAAGTGCATTTGAGTGAACTTTTCAAAGAGGTTTGTACCTGTGCTGGGCTTTATGCTCTGTTACTTGCGGTGAATAGCTCCATTGTTTAGCTTTGATACGCTGGAATGCTCCTGAACATCTTGTATAATCTTCTCAATTATGAATGGTATCATTTATTCTATAGTCTCAGCACCTCAGCCACTGACGTCTGGTAACTTAGCAACTAGTGCCCCTCATTCAACATTAAAGTGGGGTAAGATGAGAAGCCCCACAGACCTCACTTCAGAAGACTGACAGGGATTTGCTGCCAATGCGTAACCTTTTTTCCCCTCATCCTGACCAACATACTGATCCTCTTTATATACACCTATCAACCCGTGTAGATTTGACTGACCTTCAGTTTGTGTTTTCTATCATCGCTTGCTCATAGTGTCACCTTTAAATTCCTTTCGAAGTGAGATTCTGACTGTCCTAAACGACATACAACAAATGTCTCCACTAGATAGCATCTTTGACATCTTTTTAAAACATGGAAAACAGATTTTATCCATTGACACTTAGATTTCCCGTGTTTCCAGGGGGACCTTATTGTGAACACGCACAAGTAAACTGACACCTGCCCCTTTTAACCTCGCAGAAGCCTTGTTTTTTTTCGCTCTGGGGGGTAAAAGCCTCTCTACCCTCACCTACACTGTAAACATATACACGCTCCTACCCACAATTGCCAAATCAGAATATGATCCATTTACACCTGGTCATAAAAAGCGTACACTTGCTGAAAGCGCTGACCTCTCTTCTGGCAGCGTCTCACATACCTTGTGTTGCTTATGAAAGACAGAGTTCGGTTTCAATGCCCTGAGCAGATAAGCGCTGCTGTTTCTACCCAAAGTGACAATGGGAGTCTGTGCTGCATTCGGAAGCAACTATTCGAGACTGCTGAGATTTGGTGATGAGTGACACTAGTGCCTTGGCAAGGTAAAACTAATGAACTCATCTGCCTAAACTTGGAGTAGAATGAGCATTCAACAGATATTTGAGGTCAGAAATAGCTACACATATGGAAAAAATAAACCATTCAAGATGTTTTTTTCAAAAATGCCTGCAAAGAGACCGACTCTGGTAATTACTAGCATTAGATATGCTAAACCACACAGCTCATTAGCATCCAATTGAGGACATGTATTGTTGTAGTGATCAGTGGCTGCCAGCAGAGTTGAAGCTTGAATGCAGTTCTGACCTCAGGGAAACAGAACATTGGTTACCTGAGAGCACTTGAGAGTCTCGTGAGAAACTGAATATTGTGTTCGATAGATAGTGTCGCAACGAAAGGGAACCAGTGTCCCAGTTTTAAAACAGCACCAGAGACGTACACAAGTACTCAAAGGGTTTATGTGATACACCTCAGTCAACAGGTAGGTCAGGTCGCTTTCCTGGAGGACGGCAGAGTTAATTTACAAAACAGCACAGGGTGACTATTCTGAGCCAAGACACCCTTATCACATAAAGCCTTTTTTGTACAAATTTTCTCAGTCTTGTACAAGTCATGCTTTCAAATGAGGCTCTTCAGTTATAGTCTTTAAAAAGCACCTCTTAAAATCTGCAATGCCTTTAAAAAGTTTGAGTCTATGGTTCTCTGATGTGTATGTCTAATCTTTGACTGTGTTTATAATGCACTGCTAACAAGGTTACGATGGCATCACATTTTTGTTTTGCGTCTCTCTTTGTTTCTACAGACAGAACAAAGGAGTGAAAAGTGAAACCCCATTTGACAAGAGGACTCTACCACTGACTATGTTAATGAGGTCTCATTCGGAAAGGAGAGCCCTCCCTGGGTTCTCAGCCCTGTTGACACACAGCATACCAAAACACACAGATGTGACCTCCTCACCTCCTCCGTCCTTCACCCCAAGAGAGTCCATCTTCACATCTCTTACTTCACCACCTCCATGGGTGACTCAGGCTCTTTCCAACCTGGAGCAAGGAGAACAAGAGTTGCAGATCCTCAGGGAGCGACAGCAGGCCGAAGTGGAGGAGGTGAACCGCGAACTGGACAATGCTGCGATTGAAGCTCAGCGAGAGGAGCGTCGCCTTCTTGAAAAGGTCGAGCAGGACCACAGAGAAGCCCAGCGACACCTCAGCCAAGTGAAGAGGGAGAATGCTGCAGCAGCGAGAGTTGTGCAGTCGCTTGTTGACCAGCAACTTCGAAAAATTGGACAACTGAAGGAACAGATACAAAGATGGGGCAGTACCGCTGGTGGAGCCAACAAAAATCAGCTACAAAGAGGGGTGGCAGAGGTGACCCAACCATGGGAAATCTCTTTAACAATGAAAAGGGTCAGTTTCTTACCAAGCCCACAGTCGAAGAGCTTTATCTTAGGGGAAGTTGATGTCCGTGAGCAAGGTATGACCTACCCCATTGGTGTCTGTGGTGTCCAGGGACAGAAGTGTGCCTTGCATTCAGGAGATACAGCATTTTCAAACATTACCCCTCTTGAAATTAGAAAGGAACCTCAACCAAACAAAGGCGGGAAAAGACACAGTCCAGAAGAGCTCAACAAAACAAATAGTGGGAACATGCGTGTTGTTCGGAAACTACGTCTGTCAAGCTCTACAGAGAATGAGGAAGAGCTCAATTCACCTAAGTCTCCCATATCAAGACGTCGTGGTGTATCGGAGTCCTCCCAAGATGAGGAAGCAGAGTCTGTGTGTTCAGAAACCCAGGGGCAAGACCTTTTCCTTGCCATCCCACCTGTCTCCAGTCAAGGAGAATCTGAAGGTGATGACTCTGACAGCAGACAAACTGGAACAAAGAGGCGCAGCTCAGTAAAAGGTAAAAGAAAGCAAAAGGCCCTTGTCTTGGTCTCATGTGAAGAACCTTCCTGCCCACCTGAAGAACTTGATGACAGAAGCAGTGAAGTGGGAACATCTCCAAAGACAAGATGTAAAGGTTCACTCCCCAGGCGCAGTGTTGTAGATCTTTCCACAAAACATCATGCGCTTTCTAAACAAAGCCTTTCCAAGAAAAAGACCTCAAACCAGTCATCAATGGACAGTGGAAGCCCTCCATCCCCAGTGGACAGTGAGGACTCCTGCTATACATACACTGTCAATACTCCTGTAAATGGATCTGTCAAGCAAGAGCACTGCCGCTCAATGTCCACAGCTGACCTCTCTAGTCTCAAGACTGACCGCAAAAGAATCAGAAAGGTCAACAGAATGCGTCTTGCTTCCGAACCTTCAACTTTTGAGCAAGGCCAAGGAAACGGCACAGAATCTGACAGGAACACCATAAGCTCTGATGAAAGACAGTCAAGGTCTCAGACTCGTGTTACACAGGAACTGAATTTAAACCGTGTGAGCAGATCCCTTTCCATGTCAGCCATCGAAGGTGATAAAATACATCAAGTCAATGAACCAGAACAATACAACAAGGACAAGAAAGTTGTGTCAGCTTTGGAGGAACTAGAGGAAGAGGGTGGTTCAACTGCGCTTGATTCAGCTTACCTGGTTAAACAGTTTGGAAAACAAGGAGCTGGCCGCACTGATTTCAACCTGCCAAGCGGCGTCTATGCAACTGTAAGGGGGCAGCTCTTTGTGGTGGATTGTGGTAACGCCCGAATTCAAGTGACAGATCTCCAAAAGAATGTAGTTCAGCAGGTGTCTCCTTCAGGATCAGAGAGGTCTTCCCGTATCTGCAACTACTTTGATGTGGCGGTGAACTCAAAGGGCCTCATTGCCCTGACCTGTGCTGCTGAACGAGCTGTGTTAGTGTTCAGTCGTCATGGACGTCTACTGCAGACATTTGGAGGCACATTGATAGGTTCCACTAATGAAGAGCTGGATGCTCCCAGAGGGGTCACTGTTACCCGTCAAGATGAGTTCCTGGTGGCTGACATCAAACGTGGAAGCTTAACTTCCCTAAAACTGGACCCGAAAACTGGGGTCAGGTTAGAGCGCACAGTGGTGACGGGGTACCACAGGCCCTACTTGGTGGCCGCTTGTCTCACCACTGGACTCATGGCAGTAACAGAAAGAGGCAATGAAACTGGGCGAGTCCCATGCATCCGTGTCCTGGAGCCTGGCTGGAACACAATCCGAATCCTGGGAGTGTGCTCCGGGTTGGGGCCCGTCCTGACCTGCCCTTGGGGCCTCTGTATCGACAGCGATGGGGACGTTCTGGTGGCAGACTGGGGGAAGCAGCGGCACCATGTTCTTATCTACCCATCCAAAGGCGTTGGCTGGCCTCTCGTGACCGACAACCTGAGTAGCCCGAGGGGTCTGGCCCTTCTGCCTGATGGCCACGTCGTGGTGTCAGACAGCATGAATCACTGCATCAAGATCTACCATTACAAGTGAACTCCAGAAGATGGTGAAGAAAGATATGGATAGAGTTCTGACTAATTGCTCCGATGATTTGAGAAGGTTCTATTTGTATTAGCAAGCACTATCCACGAAAAATTATATTGTGAGCTTTGTGAGTGTAATTTACAGCCTCTACCTCTTACACATAATTTGTTATGATCATGTTTAAATGAGATTAAACTTTATGGTAATCAGTAGTGAAGCTAATCAGTATTTTTTTCTTACGTTACTGCATTTAGTTCAAAAGATGTAATAATAAGTACAAGTACATGCTTAGAAAATGAAATGACCTTGAATGTTTCTCATTTTCTCCCTCTATGCAATCTACAGTGTAGCAGAGTGGTCCTTAATCCTGCATGCCTTAATAATATTTAGAATTTTTGTATAGTATGCCCGTATTGCAAAACATTTCAATAATTAATAGAAAAATTTATAAATCTAAAACTCTTTTAATTTTTCTGGGTAATGAGTAGCTCAAACTGTTCAGTTGGCTTAAGCTTTGGAGGGGTTTAATGACTTTTGTACTGTTAGTTTATCTGAGTAAATATCAATAAACTTTGATTCAAATCAAACTTTGCACAATGGTGCTGTTTCTGGGCCCGTTTCTAACCACATATTATCACCAAACTTCAAAGCAGGGCATTTCTATAGTATGCTATAGTATATATTTTTTCCAAAATGTCAGTATTCCTGAAACGTCTTTCAGCAAAGACATCAAATTAATAAACTATTTGATTCATTCACAATAATTAAACACAAAGTGAAATAAGCAAACAGATCAATAATGGGAAAGCTTCTGGGTTTTTTTGTTTTTTTTTTGGTAAATGATCACATCAAAGCCACATTTCGCAACAGCAAAATGTCCAACATAAGCTATGCAAACAAATTCATGCGCACACGGTTTCCTAACCTGTCCAACCATGCACATATTCCAGAATAAAAGTGCAGGTTCAGCTCCCGCATAGCTGCACTTCACAGCTTTGCTCCAGTGTCAGATTCTACATCAGAGGACTTTCATCTGGACTACAATGAAGCTGCTCACCAGAACTCTGACTCTGTGCTTGGCGCTCGCCCTCACTAATGCAGCACCTTCGTGAGTATAAATGAATTCCACTTATTTGAACGGATTTTGAAGGTTTAGCCCCACTATCTTGTTCCCAAAGACCTGAACTGGTGACATCCTGGGCATTGTCTTTTAGTTTTTGCTCTTAACAGTCCAAACTCTCTGTGTTCATATTGTTTAGTGAAGCTAAAAATGCAAAACATTAGACCTGTGCATAACATGGTCTCATTCTGTTTCAGCTCTTCTGTCAGATTTCAATTAAGCTGCCTGTTCTGCAATACAAAAATAAAAGAACATATTAGAGCTGCAGGAAAAACTCAGTCACTGATATAGTTTTAAAAAAAAGTCAATCTGCAATTATTTCTATATTTAAATAATGATTTTTAACACAACAGTGCCATTTGCAGAGTTCAAAACATGAAGATTTTAAACTTTTCTTTTTAATACGATATAGTGTTTTTTGCTAAACTATAACCTTTTTTTTTTGCCATTTATTGATATGATATAGACTTGACATTCTCTCACATTATTTTGTCCAGCCCTTGTAGCTACTTCTGGCCATTCCCACTTTTTAGAATTTTCTCTTATTAGGTAGCGCAGTGGAAAAGTTCAAGTACCTGTTGGCTCCTTTCGTAACTATATTTGCTAGTTGACAAAGTTCACAAGTTGGATCAATTGAGCAAATTCCAGACTGTTGAGTGCTTCTAACATATATATATATATTTTATCATCTACAGGCTGCTACCAGAGGTTGCAGCAGAGGGTGGGTCCTTCATAATTATAGTTGTACAATATTCATCTGCTACACAGCAGCTACACATCAGTGAAAGAGAAATGCTGTAATGCGTCGAGTGATACGTATTTTGATTTTACAATTCAGTCTCTATTGATGTTAACAAGTGTTTTTTCTTGGAAATAAAGTTGCTGCTTTGCCGGACCGATGTGCCGGCATTGAATTTGATGCCATCACTCTTGATGAGCAAGGAAAATTTCTCTTCTTCAAAGGTGTGCAGCATTTTATTCATTTATACATCTATTTTACAAACAGTCTCTGTTTACATTAAGCTTGCCAAGACCTTCACTGTAACAAATTCACTCAAGTCACTTTAATAAGGTCAGCCTCTGGGTAAAATGACCAAGATTCCTTAAGAATGGCTGTCTATATTTGCAGATTATTCAATGAGAATAATGCTTTCCTCATTTAAAATGGCTCATTTGTAACTCTACACAGTTGTCGTCTTGTTCTGATCTATGAAACCTGCACCCCTCTCCTCTCAATCATCCTTACTCTGACACATTAAGCTTTGACTTGAGGCGGTCTTCTTTCTTTGTATTTTTCCAAACTGACAGTAAATGCTCCTCTGCTGTTGCTCTTCAGATAACCACCTGTGGAAAGGTTTCCATGGTCCTGCTCAGCCTTCCAACGAATCATTCAAGGAACTACATGGGCTGGGCCATGTTGATGCTGCTTTTCGCATGCACAGTGCAGAGAACCCAGATGACCACGATCACATTTATTTCTTGGTGGTATGATCCACGAGTGGTGATCCGGGTCAGATAAGAAAATGCATAAATATAATTTACCGATGGTGATCTCAGTTTGTCTGTACTGTTGTTGATATAACCTCTAGGATGAGAAAGTGGTCCGCTTCTATAACCAATCTCTGGAGGACGGGTATCCGAAAGAAATGACGGAAGAGTTCCCAGGAGTCCCCACTCACCTGGATGCTGCGGTGGAGTGTCCCAAAGGAGAGTGCATGACCGACTCAGTGCTGTTTTTTAAAGGTATGTTGGCCTTCATGGCTAAAACCGTCTTGTCAACATTCAGCAACAAATGAGATAGTAAATTATGATAAGGATAATGCTGCCCCCTACTGGAGGAAATTGATGATGATGAATTGATGACTCCTTCCATCCATCCATCCATCCATTCTCTGTACACCGCTTTATCCTCACTAGGGTCGCGGGGGGTGCTGGAGTCTATCCCAGCTGACTCGGGCCAAGGCAGGGGACACCCTGGACAGGTCGCCAGTCTGTCACAGGGCTACATATACAGACAAACAATCACACTCACACTCACACCTACGGGCAATTTAGAGCAGTCAATTAACCTCAGCGTATTTTTGTACTGTGGGAGGAAGCCGGAGTACCCGGAGAAAACCCACGCATGCACAGGGAGAACATGCAAACTCAATGCAGAAAGATCCCGGGCCCACTCCGAGATTTGAACCGGGGATGTTCTTGCTGCAAGGCAAAAGTGGTAACCACTACACCACTGAGCATCCCATGACTCCTTCCTCTAAATCTATTCATTTCCCCCACAGGACACGATGTGCATGTTTATGATATCGCCACTAAGACGGTGAAAACCAAGACGTGGTCCCATCTGCCTCAGTGTACGTCTGTTCTCCACTGGGCAGAGCACTACTACTGCTTCCACGGACACAACTTCACCCGCTTCCACCCGGTGTCAGGAGAGGTGTCCGGCAACTACCCAAAGGACGCCCGCAACTACTTCATGAAGTGCCCCAACTTTGGTTCGTTCATCAACAAAAGAAATCGAACGACGTCATCGTTTGGTACAAGACGCAAAACCAGAGTGATTTTGAATTATTTTTGTTAAACGTGTGCAATTTTGTTCTAACTGCAGGTCATGGAAGCGATTACAAGGTCCCGAAATGCAGCGAGGTCAAACTTGATGCCATCACAACGGACGATACGGGCAAAACTTATTTCTTTGCAGGTAAAGTTAAGACACAGAACACAGCAAAGAAACCGTTTCTGTAAAATATGGTATGTGGTATCTTAATGTAAAGCCAGGAGATTTAGCTTGGCTTACAGCAGCCTGACTTTTACCACAGTTAGAAATGCAACTGCAGTACAAAGCATGAGGTAAACCAGGCAAAAAAAAAAAAGTGTCAATTTACAGATTAAATGCATAAAACAGGCCACAAACTGTACATGCTGTTCACATTAAAAATCGGTACTTTTACAAATAGATTTCACTTACATTGCAATAACATACAATTACATCACTTTTTCCTGTATTTAAATCAGGAAAAAATACAATTTTATGAAATAATTGCCATTTTTTGAAATAAAATTATGTATATTAAGGACTGAAAAATTGCATTCTTTTAACCCTCCTGTTGTCTTTATATATGGGCACCAAAAAATATTGTTTCCTTGTCTGAAAAAAATCTAAAAATTCAGCAAAAAAATTCCCCAAATTTCTGAAAATTTGCAAAACCTTCAGGAAGAAAATCCCAATAATTCCTTAAACGCTTCTCTTAAAACATGTATTTTATAAAAATCCCCGTAAATGTGGCAAGAAAATTCTTGTCAATATTTTAAAAATAAATGGGTAAAAAATCTTCCAAAAAACCCCTAAAATATCTACAGTGATTACATATATATCAGTAAAACTTTCAATATTTTAAGAACATTCACAAAAAAAAATCAACCAAACTTCTCTGGATTTTGGTTGATTTTTTTTTGAGAATGTTGTTAAAGAAACGTTTTTAAAGGGTTTTTCTTCCAACAAAAAATGTAAAATATTTCCTAAAAATGTTGAAAATGTGGACATCGGAAGTTTCACTGTGAAAATATATATTTTCCACATTTTCAAACTTTAAAATAAGTCAATTTTGACCCACAAGACGACACAAGGGTTACATGTCATTCTACAGATTTTCCCCGATTTATTAAACTACAGATAATAACTGGTGGAATCACTGATCAGAGGTGTTAACTTACATGTCAACTAAATGATTCAAACTGCTCAGGTTCCACCTACATGCGCCTGGACACCATTCGTGACGGCCTTCACGGCTTTCCAATCACCAGATCGTGGAAAGAATTGTCTAACGGAGTGGATGCTGTCTTCTCCTACAATGACAGAATCTACTTCATGAAGGTACACCTTGAAGCAGACGGACATTTTCTCTCAGTAGGCATGATGAAGTTGAAATTAACGTCACCACTGTTCTTGCAGGATGATAATGTTTTCATCTACAAAGGAGGCGCTCACTACACCCTCGTTGAAGGCTATCCTAAAAGCTTGAAGGACGAACTGGGCATTGACGGACATGTGGACGCTGCTTTTGTCTGTGCCAATGAACACACAGTTCATATCATCCAAGGTAAGAGCTTATTTGTCATTTTTAGCTCAGTATAAATTGGTTAGCTTGTGTAGAAAGATAACAAAGATGTCTAAACTGTATGATCAGGTCATGAATAAACAATTTTACATGTTTCTTCCAACAGGAGGCACGATGCGTGACGTCGACCTCACAGCTACTCCCAGAACCATCACCCGTGAGGCACCTTTACCTTCAGCCTTGTCTGATATTGATGCTGCTCTTTGTGGTCAAGATGGGGTTAAAGTGTTCAAGGGCTCCCAGTTTTACCTGTACGGGAGCCCCATGATACTGGCTACAGGAAGGATAATTGTTGCCCCTCAGAGCATCACGTCAGCAATGATGGGATGCCAGGATTGAGAGTGAGGAAAAAAATTATCCAGACACGCCAAGAGTACAGAATCAGAATGATCACACTTTAAATGGAGTGAAGAGAGCTACATTTATGTCAGCTTGTATCTTACATGTAAGATTTTGGAAATAAAATTCTTCCATGCGGTCAAGTTTGACTTTTGTTTGGTGAATAAAAGGTGGAAAAGAAAGCCCTCATGTGAGATGTGAGTCATTACATCTTTTTAAAAGGTTGTTAAGGAAAAAAATTCATTATTAAAAGAATAAACACTGTCTCTGTTTTCTCAATTTGCATCAAAAACTGATTAGGTTCATACAGTGATGTCATAGATTGGCCACTAGAGGACCTACTGTACAAAAGAAAGTGTCACACCAGGAATAATGCCAGGCTCACTGTTCAACTAAAGCAGCTGCAGGAGCAAAGTCTGAATGTTTAAATATTTAAACAACGAGTTTCGTGCCAGAACTTCTGAAATGACGCCAAACAGTGAGTAAAAGCGACAGTCTTTGTCGTGAATTTTCAGTATCTTAAGTTCTCAATCCTGCACACAGTTACCTACTGTTGTTGGAGCGCTTTACTCAAATCTTTTTCTAAAAGTCCTGGTATAATGGAGCTAAAAGGCAAGTTGTTTCTGAGTAGAATACAGATGTTTTCTATCAGTGCAAACAACAACCTGAAAACCATTTAATGGCCATTTTTTTATGCAGCCCTGAATGTTTAGGAGCCTGGTCTGCAGTTTATTCAGTAAGTCAGGTTTATTTCAATAAACCTGACTTACTGCCCATAAAACCTCATTGACATCATCATCATCACACACTGGTGTAATTTATACAAAAGAAACAAGTTTTCGTACATTGACTTACTAGTTTCCATTTAAGAAAGCATTTTATGTTATATTTTATTTTTAAGTTACTGCTGGCTTATTTCAGTAAGTCTGACTCACTGTCAGGTCAGACCCACAAACATTTTAAATTATATAGTATGTTACATTAAACACGACTCAATCCAACATACACCAACAGACTAATAGCTAAATAAATAGTCAACAGCTCATGTACACAAATGCAACATGTAAACCCTCCACCTATATGAAGTTAACTTCGGTTCACCTGTTATCACCTGGCAGGTTTATTTACACCTGCTAGCCCATCCAGCATCTCAATACTACTTCAGAAAGTAACTCATTTACTCACCATGGATCCTGAACTGCTCCAGACGGGACGATATGTTGGAGAACAATCCAACTCCACACACAACCACCACCAGCAGTCAGAAGTTTCTCTCCAAGGTCCTCATCCACCGACGTCCAAGTTCACCAAACGGGACAAAAGTAACTCTAAATCAGTCTCTGGCTTCTTCTCCTCGGACCAGCCGTCACCAGAAATACAGACCCGGCTCCATCACTCCCAGCAGCCCTCCACCACTCCACCGCACCGGACTTCTCCAAGAACCGAACCCGGACCGTGGCTCGTCTGCAGACCGTCCGGAGGAGGAGAAACCTTCCCATCAGCCGCTTCGACAACAAAACGAGGCTGTTCCGGTTTCATTCTTCCTCCATTTTGGTCACTTTACACTTCGGACCGGACGACCCGCGCTTCCGGTTTCTTCACCTGAGTCAGGGTCGTGACCTGTGACGCCAGCACCCTCTGGTGGACTCCAGGTTGTATTACACCTCTGTCTCTGACCTTTTAATCTCATCATATTTTTTTTCCATCTCTGTTTGCAGGCTTTATAAAGTCTACATGCTCAGGCATCCTTCAATCCCATCATCCTGCTCCTGCATCCTTCCTTCATGGCTCATGCTCCTTTTAATACTAATCCAGAAGTCCAAAAGTCCCATCCAACAACCAAGGGGCCCCACCTCAGTTTCACCAAGATGAATTTGCTCAGCTGTCTTCTACCTCTCCATTTTCCTCCTTGTCCTTGAGCAAGAGATTTGATCGTTTCTTCAGAGCGTCTCTTTTTCTGCTGTGACAAGTAAATAATGTAGCAAATTAAACTAATGTTAAACAACAACAACCAAAATCCAGCGAAATTTGCTGGATTTTGGTTGATTTTTTGTGAATATTCTTCAAGAAAATATTAGAAGTTTTACCGATATGTATGTATTAATTTGAGACATTTTTAGGATTTTTTTTTTTTGAAGATTTTTATTCATTTTTGAAAATATTTACAAGAATTTACTTGCCAATTTGGGAGATTTTTTTAAAATAAAACTTTTAAGGAGTTACTGGAATTTTCTTCCTGAAGGCTTTGCAAATTTTCAGAAATCTGGGGATTTTTTTGCTGATTTTTTTTTTTTTTTTTCAGACAAGGAAACAATATTTTTTGGTGCCTGTAAATGAAGATAACAGGAGGGTTAAAGCGTCAAACACTTCAGTGTTCTCATGTGATGAATGAAGTGTGACAAGCATATTTGAGATTTCTATTCAGTGTTTATTTAAAATGTAAGTCATAATTTATTTATACCTAGACTCTCTGCAACATTAGTGTCACACTTTAAATTAGCACACTTCAAAAGTCAAAACTGCAAAATGCTTCTTATTTTAGTTCTGATCTGTATCATTTTGACAATACGTCGTATTTTCACTGGCTGTCCGTGTTCATATTGAATCATATAGACACATACGCAGCAGCCTGCAGGAGTCCAGAGGTCGGACCAGCATTAGCAGGCATTCACAGCCTTTCACTCCCTGGAGAGGTTTTTGTTCAGCCAAAATCCCTGGGACTTTCAGCAAGCATAAAGGAAGCGCTGGCCTCAGCACAGCTTCATGGGCGACGGCATGAGGACACACAGCAGGACACATCGAGACATCAGCGCGCACACACACACGGCTCACAGTACAGGTTATGAATTCAGAACAAATGAATAGGTGAACCGGTCATCAGGATAAAATGATTAAAATTTACAGTAGGCCACATTTATCTGTTTATTTGACTCCATTCTTGTGAAGAAACAGGTATTATTAGATAGTTTGAGGTGTTTCCAGTTCAGGTCAGTCAAAAAAAAAAGAGAGCACATGATGAAATGTTTATTCCCACAACATTTTTTGTTGCGAAATCTTTCTAATGGACACCTGGGAATTTGGCCCGACAGTGAGAGTAATGGAAAGGTCACAGGGTAAAATGTTTCAGTATTAACTGTGGATGATAGAAGATAAGATTATCTAGAATGCATCTATGCATTTGGCAAACACATTAATTCATTAAAAGTCTGAATGATCTTTGAACTAATGAGTCCTTTCATACCAATGTAAACAAAAGCAGGCTGCTTATTTCAAGCCAGTGACCAGAGGAAATGACTGCTAGGTGTAATTAGCTAGCTAATTAACATAACTCTTAGCTAGCACTCAGAGTTAGGTGAAAATTCCATCTTCAGCTAAATTTACTTATTTATTTATAATGTAACAGGCTATACTCCTTAACAGAATTCTGTTTATGTGAAGCTAATAACATAGAAAATAATAGCATTGCCTATACCTATTGACAATAAGGTGGTTAGCATGCTATGCTATTGTTACACATCTTTACAACTTAAAGCGGACATCCGGTTGAACGGTTTTGGTTTTTGGATCCCAAAGTATGTCGGAACAACCACAGGTATGGTACAAAAAGTTTATTCAGTGACAGTTCTGTAAACATCTGAGGTAAATGAACATTTACATCAACATGTTCTTTAACAAAAGGTTCAGACACAAGGCACTTCTCTTCAAAGACAGTCAGTTTACAATGGGAGGAAGTTATTCTTCATTTTCCATAAGTGGGAGTGTGTTCCTGCTTTTTGGTGAAAATCCATCACGCTCTCCATCAGAGGAGCTTTGTTTCGAGGCACGTCCATGGTGTGAAAGCTGGAGCAGCCAATAGCCTCTTAATCCAGATTCAGGACAGAAAAATAAAATCATTTTAGGTTCATTTCTTATCCACACCAACTTTGTTTGCAGTATTTCCGTAAATAAACAAAAATATGTGAATATCCTTCTTCATAGGACAAGCTTTGTCATTTTTCTTCTTTATATCCTCATAAATAACTGTGCAAATCTTTACCAACATATTGAAGGTACTAAGAACAGCTTGGAACAACAAGGTTAGGAAAAAAACATTTCACCAATAGGAAGAAGTAAACCTTGTTTCAACAGCATTTTAGAGACAAAGTTCAACAAAATGTCTTCAATCGTCCATCAATGGGTTGTAAAACTGATCTTGTGGTTGGAGTCCATCATGTAGTGTGATTTCTTTGGCGTATATCTCTTTGGGTTTAAATCACACACATCATAGCGAGCAACATCTTCTCTAAGAATAGATTGGGTGTTTCAGCTGCCATGGTGTGCTGAAGTCGTTTATTGCTTCCTAAGCTTCATGAGACGTGTAAACAGTTGACGCAGTCCACAAACAACGCAATATGCAGTCTCTAGTTTATCCTTTTGTACACAGTGAGTTGTCATTAATGTAGCTGATGTGTTGAAATCAACATGCAGTGTTTCTCATTTGTCAACTCATGTTGTATGTTGGTTTGTGCAGCATAGCTGTTGTTGCATTCATTATTAGACGTCAATCACTGATTTTAAAACTCTAAAAGAACAGCTGGTGATGCCACTGATCTCAGCCTACAGACATAATGTTCCTCCTCAAATCACAGCGTAGCACCATGGGAAAGTCAACAGGACCTTTTTTTCCTGTCATAGTAGGAAAAGTACATAAGGAACAAATCATACTGGCTCCTATGGCTCAGTTTCATTTAGAGGTTAATATTCAGCAAGAATGGTGAGGGAGAGCTGAGGTTCATGCTGCTGGAACTAGTTTGTGGTCTGGAGATGCTAATAGCTTCCTTAATGTGAAAAAAATAAATCTGTAACTTGTGGTTGCACACATATTGTCACACTCTACAACAGCTGTTAACAGTAAAGATGACAATTGTTTGCATAGACTATATATAAAATATGAACATATTCTTCAGGTCTGATAAGAAGAAGCCAATACAAAAGTGCCTCAAATCTACATTTTTTTCTAGTAGCAATCAATGGTCGACTCTTCTGGTAGCAAAAAGAGGCTTGATTGTATTGAAGTCTGAGAGAAAATGACCATTTATTAGTCCAGTAAACATTTTCCAAGTGAGGTTAAGGTGTCACAATAGCAAGCTTTATGCTTGTTTTGTGATTTATGGTCCCAAATTGGAGTAAAATATATGAGCTGGTAAAGCAGATTAGCAATTTGCCCTGTGTTGAATCCTTGAGTTCTTAGTTAGATCCACATCTCAATAACTTTTAATAACATGGAGCACCAGTTCACATTTTGTTGCAGCTTACCAAACAGATATGGAGTGGCACATTTTGCAAAATATTCTTGTTGAAAGCTATAGAACCAGACTGGTCCTACTGTCACATTTAGCTTTGCTAAGCTTCAGGACTAGAAGCAGCTTGTACAGCTCTGTCCAAGTGAAACGTGAGAAGTAAACAGTGTCATTCTTCTGATCAAACTGATATATTATTTACCAAAGTGCCAAATATGCTGCAACATGCACATAATATTGGCATTTTAAAAGTTAGCCTTTGTGCTAATATTCAGCTGATTTATAATTTAGAATATTTTGGACCTAAAATATTTAATGTTTTTGACCAAATTTCAAATTGTCATGAATGCAGATGAGTGAAAATTCCTTTATCTGGATGTATTTATTATTATTATGAACATATAAGAGCATTATTTAAGGCACTTAAAGATTTGACAACTGCAATAAAAAAAATCTACTGCATCAAAGCTTTTTGAGCTGTAATTTGTCTGCTCTCTGCCAGAAACCAGTGACTCACAGCTGACTGACGCTGGACTGTGCTTTCAAAGTAAAAGCTCAAAGTTGTTAAACAGTGCTAATGAGGGTTTGTGGAACATACTGGCTTTTCAAAATAAAATGTACTCATATGAATGACACCTTATGTATAATACCTGGGTTTAATCCAGATTTAGACCATGATGACTGCTCTTATTTTGGTTACAGTGTTCAACTTCTAATCCAAACACATGATCTGTGGGACTATCTAGCAACTGGATTTTTCAAGCACCTTAATTACAATCAACTAATACTTTGCTCAGAGAGAAACACAAAGATACACAAACCCAATGCACAGTTTGCCCCAAACCACTCTCCCTTGTTGTCTTGTTGTTAAAGTATATTTTTCATTCCTGATGATTAAAATTAGTAAAAGTTACTGGGAAGCTGCTGTTCTTCAACGTAACCAAATTTATACGGTAGGAACTTGTTCCTGTATGTTATTTCCTTATTTTGGCAGGAATTAATGAGTGAAACAGGAAAAATTCACATGTGGGAAGTCTGTTAAGAACTAACAGAGAAATGAAACATTTTTAAGCTCATACTGCTTTCTTGTTTTTTCAAAAAAAATATCTAAAAGCTACAGTATATTCTACAGCTCATCTAGAAAAATTAACTTAAGAGTCCTCCTATACAGAACAGCTAGGAGGAACTCAACAGTTCTGTAACACACTGCAAGCACAATCATCAGAAAGAAGGTGTACTAGTTTTAATGCTCAGTTTAAGCTGCAAAGCGTCAAATTGTTCAGTAAAGAACACAAAATAATGGTTTTTTAGCCCTTGATCATGTATTCTTTTTTTATTTAACCCACCTCGTCGGGTCACTGTTAGAAAAGCTCTTTTGATTCGTGGTTTTCTCGATCAAAGTCGCTCTAAATTGCAGCTTAATCAGAGACAAACTTTTAAAAATGTAGGTAGTTCTGTATAACATCCTGTGGTGCATATCAATACTATCCATCACTATATATTTACATATTTATATACTTTATATAGTTTACCCTGATGTAACTGCAGAGATGTCATTTTATAAACACTGAAACAAGACTAAGGTACCTACACACACACACACACACACACACACACACACACACACAGCCTGTGAAGCCTAAGGACTATGTCTCAGGGTGGGACTGCTGTATTGCTTTCCTGTGTCCTAACGCTGCTGCGTCCCTCTCTTCATCGAAACTACAGGCCGGGTGCGAACGACACACGAAGACGGACGAGTTCCACAGACCCACAGACCGTTCAGCTCCATCATCACGTCACAGGGAAAATAAAAATAAAGAAACAAAAGTGCAAACCTCTCCTCTGATGTCTCCCAGCAAAGAAATAAAAGACAGGTAAAAATAAAAGAATATAGTATTGCTGTCTCTATGCTCCAAAACTTATTAGTCAGTCCAATCATCATCATCATCATCATCATCACCACTATAAGCCTTCCTTATTTGTGTCAGTGCTGGTTAGATGTATACTTTAGGTGTGTGTATGTGTGCGAGTGAGTAGGTTTGCAATTCTCCTATAGACCTTGCATGATCCTATAATGCTTTTCCTCATTCTTTAAAGAGAAGTGGCCAGGACAGTAAGAAGTTTCCATGTTGGCGCCTTCATTTCTCTCTTTGCACCAGACAGGTACTCATTAAAACACTGGGCTTTAGGTGCTGTAGCACACCCTCTGGCAGCCATGTTGGAGATCTGTAGTGTTTGACTGACAAAATGCTGATGGTACTGCTTGAAGAACTAATTTTAAAATACGCATTTTGGCAGAGTGTTAAACAATAAGATGAATAATGTATGCGTGGGTGTGTAAATGTGTGTGTGTGTGTGTGTGTGTGTGTGTGTGTGTGTGTGTGTGTGTGTGTTAGCTACACTGCCAGGTCATCAGGGCGAGCTCGGACACCACTGCTCTTGCTGACCCGACTTGGCTTCCGGATGTCTGTTCCTGCAGCTGCAGGAGGCTGATGCATCTCCGCCTTGGTTACCACGGTGAAGTCATCATGCTGGACCGTACAAGGCGCTGTGGAGACCTCGTCCACCGCTGGCTCCTCTGGTGTGAGGGCTGAAAGAGGAGTATTGCGAGGAAGCGTGGGACATGTGGAGCGTTGCTCCTCCTCTGGAGATGGAGGGGTCTCCTCCTGAGGAGAGGAGGATGCAGAGGTGGGGGGTGAGGGAAGAGGGGGAGGATAGGAGGAGGAGGAATTTTTTCCATCCAGACTCTGGAGCTCCAGCGTCATGTTGCTCCAGTTCTGCTCCATCGCTGACAGCTGCCCATGGCTTCCAATGCTCACTTTCTCACCATTGCTGTAACAGGAAGCAGGCAAAGCCTCTGGCAGGATCTCGTCTGAGCGGAGTGCATCCACCTTGAATCCAGCAGGCACAGGAGCGGTGGCCATGTTAGGGTTTAAGGAGATCACTGTAGGGGAGGATTCAGTTGGACTGTAGGCTCCTTCTCCTGCTCTGCCCCCAACGCTCACAGTAGCGTACGTTGGCAAACAGTCAAGCACTGATGGAGAGGTTTGCTCAGGAATGGTCTCAGCATCTCCAGGCCCATTTCCACTAAAGCGCAGCGACTCACTGTCAGGTGCAAACTCATTAGTGACGCCCTGCTTGACCTTTTTCCAGCCCAGGTGGTAGATCTCCAGCAGGTTGAGGACCAAAGAGACACAGGCAACCACAAGCATGAAGATGATGAAGATTGTCTTTTCAGTCGGCCTGGGACAACAAAAAAAATGTATTTTTATTATTAAATGAGAGAGAATGTTTAGTAGGAAATGTCACAGGAAGCAGTAAAACAAATTATAGCACAAAATAGGACAAACCTAACACTGTAGTTTAGTTAGTTTCTCGACATGTTGAAGTGGTGTGTGTGGCTACAGCAGGAAATATAGTCCAAAAAGAAAGCCATAAGAGTAAAAATTACATTTAAATTCTGTCTTTATGTGGCTTATCAACACTACTTCTGACAAATGAGCTTAATGTCAACTACGACCGAGCTTTCAGCTATGGGGCCTTTTAATTAACTAACCAATTCTACATTGTGTTCATGGGCTACCTATATATATACATATTATATAAATAACAACAAATCCAAAAGCATTTGAGCATCTGCTAAACATTCAAAACAGTTGTTTGAACAAAAGTGCCTCAGCTTATCTAGCTTAGCTAACAAGCTAATTAGCTTGACACTGCATTACAACAATAATGAATATGTATTTCAATTATTTCAATATTTAGATAATGACATGGGCCCTACATGGGGCAGTTAGCTTTAACATCAGTTATCTAGAACAATATCATGTAGCTTTAGACTCATTTTGTTAGCAACATATTTTGTAGCTTTAGCCTCACTCTTTTAGCATAATGATATGTAGCATCAGACTTAGTATGTTAGCATATATTATGTAGCTTTAGCCTCACCTTTTAGAACAGCATTAAGTAGCTTCGGCCATACTATGCTAACAGAATACTATATAGCTTTAGCTTCACTCTTCTGGCACAGTATTTTGTAGGTTTAGCCTCATTGTCGCTGCACAGTATCATGTATTCATGTAGCTTTAGCCTCACCATGTTATCACAATATTATTTAGTTTTAAATTTTAGTCTTTGAGTACAGTATCAAGTAGTTTTAGCCTCACACTTTTAGCACAATATCATCTAACTTTATAATCAGTCTTACAGCACAATAGTATGTAGTTTTACATCACTCTTTTACCTCAGTATTCTTTTAATCTCCCTCATTAAGCATAACATTTGTAGTGTTAGCCTCAATCATTCAGCACAATATATTGTAGCATGAACCTAATCTTTATAGCGCAATATTACAAGCTTTAGCCTCACTATCAGCAAGCTATCAAACAGCATTAACCTCAGCTGTTGACTGCAGTTTAACATGGCTTTAACCTCAGATGTTTAGCACAGCATTGTGTAGCATTAGTTTCCCAATTTCAGCACAATATCATGCATGTAGCTTTCATGTGTATATTTAACATCACTGGATTTTCATTAGCTGCACAGTAAAACCTCAGCCAGAGTAGCTAAATAGCATAAAGGATCAAATCAAACCTGCCAGTCTAGTAATTTCTGAAATCGTTGACTTATAAATATTTCAAGTGTTAAATCTGAAACTGTTATCACTGTATGCTGCCAACATATCACACAAGAAAGTAGCAGGAATATCGATGTAATCATGTTGGGTTCCAACAATGGTTTGTGGATGAAAATGTGTTAAAAACATGAACACAAACAAACATTGTAAAAAGACACAAAGAAACAAGTGTGATGCAGAAAAATAAACTCATAATCTCTAACCTGGAGATGAAGCAGTCCACAGTGTTAGGGCAGGGCCAGCGGCCACATTTATAGAGCGGCCTCAGGTGGAAGCCATAGAGGAAGTACTGTCCCAAGATGAAGCCCACCTCAAACAGAGTCTTGAAGATGATGTTGAAGATGTAGGTCCTCAGCAAGGCCCCACGGATGCGGATCTTTCCATGCTCATCCCGGATGGGGGGCTTCTCTTTTTTCCCGCCACCTCCTCCTCCGTCACCAACTCCATTGTGGTACAGAGGGTCGTGGTCCTCCTGGTGTCGCCCGGCCTTCCTGAGCTCCTCCTCCCTCTCCCTCCTCTTCTCCTCCATGCGGACAATGTGCAGCACATGGCCCAGGTAGATGAGGGTGGGCGTGGAGACGAAGATAATCTGCAGCACCCAGAAACGGATGTGGGAGATGGGGAAGGCTTCGTCGTAGCAGACGTTCTCGCAACCGGGCTGCTGCGTGTTACAGGTGAAGTCCGACTGCTCGTCACCCCAGACTTCTTCAGCTGCTGCTCCCAGCACTAAGATCCGAAAGATGAAGAGGACAGTCAGCCAAACCTGGAGAGAAGGAACAGAGAGATTAGAGAACAGAGCAGTTAGATGATGGAGGTTCTCTACAGGGTCACTGGTCTCATTTTCTGTCAAGTAAAAAACTGAAAATGCTTGAGCTCCTCTGATAACAACCAGATCATTTAACCCTCCTGTTGTCTTCTTTTACGGGCACCAAAAAATAATGTTTCCTTGTCTGAAAAAAATCCAAAAATTCAGCAAAAAGATCCCACAAATTTCAGAAAATTTGCAAAAAACTTCAGGAAGAAAATTTCAAGTTTCCCTTAAAACCTTTACAAATTTGGCAAGAAAACTCTTGTAAATATATGTTCTTCAGAAACATTTTTAATATTTCTTTTATCCACCAAAAAATGTTCATAGATTTCCCAAAAATGTTGATAATGTGGACATCAGAAGTTTCACTGTGAAAATATATGTATTTTTTCCACATTTTTAAACTTTAAAACAGGTCAATTTTGACCGGCAGGACAACATGGTTAACCGGTGTCTAAGCTAATATGATAATGTCAAACTCATCATTGGTTTGGAGGCAGAATATTGTCTGAGAAGAAGGAAATTAGCCTCATATATATTAATTCATGTCTATAAAATGAATCAATATTCAGTCACCTTTCCAATTACAGTGGAGTGTTCTTGAGCATTCTCCAACAGTCGCCCTAGAAAGCTCCAGTCACCCATGCTTCACTCGATTTTCTAGCCTGAAAGACAGAGACAGGTGACTGTGGTGAACAAGAAGTTCTGGAAATTAATGACTGACTGAAAAGAAAGAAAAAAAAAAAGCCAGAGAAAAATACATTCTGAAGCATGGAAAGTTAAAGGTAATTGGGTACGAAGACTTAGAGCTAGCAAACACGGTAGACGCATCACGGTAAAAATCTGTAAACTCTAAAGTAGTTTGATGCCATTTATATAGCACTAAAATCACCATAAATAGGTTAATCAGGGAAAAAGTTTGTTTTTTTAGATTTTTTTTCTATTGAAAGAATACATTTACCGACTCCTGCACAGTTTTTAATTAAAAAATGCCTTCATATGTATGACAATCCTTTAATTTTTCCATTCATTCTTGAAAAGAACACAGTTTTTCCCTGTTAAATGTACATATTGTTGTGCTGATAATGGAAATATGCTGCACTGTTTTTAACAAGCAACTTGGCAATTTCTACTTTTTTTACATGCAAAAAATAGTTTGTTTCCGGTCAAATTGATGTACTTTTGTGTTCATAACGGACATATGCTTTATTATTTATGACAGCTTTAACCGCAATTTTTGCTAAAAATATATATATTTAATGTTAAATACACTAACTGTTGTGCTGATAATGAAAAAATGCTGTAATATCTTTAATAAATTACAGAAACATTATTTTATATAGTATTTTCATGTATATTTTTAACTTTTTAAAGTTTAAAGCTTTTATTTTTACAGCAAAATGTGGAATGAAGCACACTTTTTAACCTTAAAATCAAGAATATCAATACATTTCTTTCCTCTATGACAGAAGAATAAACTATAACAGGACAGGCTCCACACACAGTATTGGTTGGTGGTGCTGGTGGTCACTTTTATTACTTTTGTTGATCAGAAGAATGAATGTTGAACATCACCAGCCTCATTTGTGAATAATACAATCACCCCAAACTGTGTAAATCTTAATATATAATTGACATAATTAGAAATTTGGAACCTTTATTATTCATCTAAGAGCCACAAAAGTTTTCACAGATATTACTACTATTGTCATAAATTCAGTTCCAGTTGGCGAGAACCACTGCTGTTAATGGTGACAACAGGGATCTCTGGAGCTTTATCCTCATTCTCTCCTCACTTATTCAGGAATAATAGCTCTTAGCCAAACTTTAACAAGCACCTGCTCCTTATTCAGCCTCGGCATAATTGGAAAATTACTGCCTTAAACTCTGGTCAACAGGCATTTTACCAATACAATTTCAGAAAACAAGGCAGCTGTCCAAAATATGAGATGAGCTCTGGTCATCTGAGAATAAGAAAATATTCACAGAGCCACGGCGCTAACTAAAAGTAAGAAGACGTTAAAGATTTTAGAGTTTAAAATCAGTGTGGAATGTGTCATAATAAAGGAGAGGAAAGCAGACTTACTAAAATATTGTTGTGTTGTCAGTGAGAAATCCATCGACCAGAGATCAGGAGAAATCTACGTCTGGAAGGGAAAGACAAAACCATCCTATCAAATCACCCAAAATGAAAGCTTTATTTTTAGAAACTGATACCAAAAATGATTTATTTTCCATACCTGAGCATTTTATAGTTATCTCTAATTACAAATTGGGCAGTGGAGAGGATGTTTCAGTACATAAAAAACCCTGTGCCGTTACAACTGCTCCAGTTCTCCAGGGTGCCATTTTTAAAAGGACTTGACAAAACTGTTCAAGATGCTTGATGTTTACTGCAGCTCTTCTATGGATTTAGCCTCTCAGTTTCCACTGATTGCGTGATGTTGTGACTTGTTTTTGCTGCTGAAAATGCATCTTGAGGACTTTATGTGTTTGGGCTTGTTGTCATGCTGCAGAATAAACGATAAGGCGACTCCCTGATGGTACTAAGTGATGAAACTAAACATCTAAAACTAAATGTGCTTCAAACATTTGCACAGTTCTGCATATTGATACCAGCCCTTATCCTCCAATGTCAGAATAGGATTAAAATCTCTGGAACCTGGAATGCACATTGGGAAAAATCTCCATGTGCATTCCAGGTTCTTACATTTATTGCACAATGTGTATTTGCTTACAGATGTGCACACATTTGTGTGTGTGTGTGTGTGTGTGTGTGTGTGTGTGTGTGTGTGTGTGTGTGTGTGTGTGTGTGTGTGTGTGTGTGTGTGTTGCAGGGCCGGCTGGTCGGTGGACAATGGCTGGCCATCTGTGGGAAGTGAATGAGTGGATAACAGGTTGTCCCTGTTGAATGCCGGACTCATCACATCCCAGGAATGCTGAGGGGGGCAAATATTTGCCTGGGATCCACTGATATGAACACACACAAACATGTACGCACACTCAAAGTTACAGTAGCGTTCCTGATTCTACTGTATATCTGAGCCATAAAGCTGTCCTCCAGGCAGGAGGCCACCCATAATGTGATCAGCTGCCAACAGGGAAAATAAAAAGCTCCCTCATGAGAAGCAGCAGACTGATAAAACCACCAATAAAGTCCATATTATAGCCATCACAACAGATACATCACCCTGAAATACTACCAAAGTTTAAAAGCATCTCTGCTAACCCTACGCACATTCATGGACTTCTGTGAAATCACACAGTTGGATCGTACTTTTAACTAATGACAAACCGTCTATAGATTCATGAATCCATCAGAGGCATGTGTACATGTACATGATGTGTTGACGTGATGAAATACCATCTGTCACCGCGGACAATGGAGAAGCTGCCAGATGGACATTGTCCCGGCCGCTGTGTGCTTTTGATGGATCAGAGGTCTTTGTGCTAAAACAGCCCAAACAGTTAACTCTTGGCCTGCCAATCGCACCATGGAACCCTTTGCAAGATATGCAGACAGTCGCGTAAAGGTCAGCTCTGTTCGTTAAGAAGCAGTTTCATAGTATTACCTGGCTTACATGTGGTCAGTAGCTGGCGTGCATACAGACATGAGCAGTGTTGATTGTGGAAGAAATGATTCCACCAACTGATCAGACCTCCCTAAGTCACATAAAGTGTGTAAAAGTGCAGAAAATGCTTCAAATCTTAACAAAATGTGCATAAAGCTATTATTGTAACAATGCAAAAAGGTGCATAAAGTTGAACAAGATGTGAATATCGGCAAATATGTGCAAAGACTTGAAAATGTACGTAAAAGTGCAGCAGGTGTGCAAAGAAAGGAGGAAAGCACACGGCAGAGAGTTAAGGTGTGTGCAAAACGACACAGCAGTGTAAAATAAAGCATTGACAGCTGCACAGATAAAAAGACAAATCCTGGTGGAGGAAATCAAGCATGGCCAAGATGTGGGCCCTAACAAAGCGACACGATGGATCAGACATCCCAACATAGAAATAATCAGTCTAACAAACACTTTAAATGGATTCACAGTTAAAACTTAATATGACGACTGAAACTTTCCCTCCGTTATCGGAAGCAAATCAACCAGTAGGAAACCTGTAAGAAGCTGTCTCATCTGAGGCAACAACCAATCACAACCTGCACTCGAATGAGCCAGAAGAACATTAAAATGGATTTGTAGAAGCATTTTGAACTTTGTTTTAATCTGCTAAACAATATTTGTCCCCCGCTGTGGTTTAAAGGAGGCTCCAGATAACCATTTGTCACTTGTGTGTTTAGTTTGTTGCTGCAGCTTCACCAGTTTAGCATTTTTAGCTCGTCTGAATAAAAAACAAAGCTGCTCAGGTGTGTTTAATGCCTCCTCTAAAAGTGATTCTGTCCTAATATTGGGCTTTAGTGGCCTCAGTGTTCGTCTCTCCCACAGGGGAGTGAACGCAGCATGAGAGGTGCTGATAATCCAGCAGGTGGAAGGATGATAATCCCTCCTCTTCCCTCCCCCTCAGCATCACTCAGCCTCCAGCTGCTTACCGCCTCCTCTGAAACACGTCTCCCGGCCGGCCGGCGCGCTTCTTGTCCCGCGTCTTCTTCTTCTTTCTTCGAGTCCCGCGGCTGGGCTCGAGGCCTCCAGGAGAGGTGAGGTCGGTGGGAGAGGAGGGGGGAGGGAGAGAGACACGGAGAGAGAATGACAGGAGTCCCAGAGAGAGAGGGAGAGAGTTTTCAAACAAGACGGAGCAGAGTCCGGTCTGACCCGGAGGCGAAGGGCGGCGGAGCGTCCCGCGTGCACAAGGCCCGCTGTCAGAGGCCGCGTGCAGGGGCGCACGAGGGGGGGTACGTGCTTGTGTGCGCGTGCGTGTGTATGTGTGTAGGAATAGACAGGGGGCAGAGTGGCTCAACTTCACATTCCTCTCCTCTGTAAATCTGTTGAAAACACTTTAATATGACTGTAATTAACATTCATATTCATGAAATATGCTATTAAAGGTCACGACTGGCCATTAGAAGATCCTCTGTAGCTGTATAGAGGTAGTAGAAATAGTTGGGTGAATATTTAGCAGTAACCTATGGAGTAGTGAGAGTGCCCAATTACAAAACTAAATCTATAAAAGAATAAGCAAATAAAAGTGGAAATGTAGACGGATAAATAAAATAAAAAACAAATAATGTTGCTATATAAAGAAAAAATAAATCCATAAAGCAAAAGCCTAGTAAAAACAGAAATATAAAGACAAGTAAATAAGAAATGTGCTTTGACTTTGCTTTGAAAGTGACATTTAAAGCGACATTTAATGTTACTTTAAAAGCTAAGGGAAAGCAAATTTCTTCTTCTCTTTCTACTTGTATTAGCCTTTTCTTTTATGGGTTATTTAAAAAAAATATTGCTTTATATTGCCACATTATAATTTTTTAAAATTGTATTCAGAAGCACATTTCTTCTTATTTTTAAAAATCTTTTATTTATTTGTCTTTATATTTCTACTTTTATTAGCCTTTTCTTTTGTGGATTAGTTTTTAAAATTAATATTGCTTTATATTGCCACATTATTTTTTTAATTTTATTTAGTAGTGCACTTCTTCCTATTTTTTTTAAATTACTTTCTTTGTCTTTATATTTCTACTTTTATTCGCCTTTTCTTTTACAGATTCATTTTTCTGTTTAGTATTGCTTTATCAACATAATATTTTAAATAATAATTATCATGCATGGAACGTGTTGACCTTTTTAGGTGGCAGAAGAAGAAGAAAATGGTGGAACTGGAATTAACATCATCAAGCAGTTTTCCAAATGAATGGGTAGAAAGCTATGTCCTTTTTTTCATATTTTCATACGATAAAGATTCACAAAGACACATTTTTTTGCTATGACTTCTGTCCCTTTTAACCATAATTCCGATAATACACAATATTTACTAAAATGGTCAAACAATAACATGCCAATGTAAGTGCAAAAAAATGACTGCATAGCATTAAAGTTAGTGTGTTTAAGTTTTCCTTTCTTCATTCAACCTTTATTGGAAGTATTTTGGAACTTTATCCATTTATCTGTAGTTATTGCATTCACTGCTGCTCACCAGCAGAGGGCAACAGTACATCACCACCTGCAGAAAACACAACTAATATCAATTGTCCTGTTTGTTTCTTTCCTTTATATCACGTTTTTAGAACTTGCAGTAGTAAGGGGCATCTCGAGTGTGATATATCCAGTTAATGTGAGGATGCTGTGAATATTACAGTGGAACATAACCCAGGTTCAGACACTAATGAGGACGACAAGATCAGAAACTTAGCAAAGAAAGTGTTTGTTTACCAAAGCTAATTGCATGGTGAAGTCAAAGTTCAGGTGGTGAGGGGAGATAAACCAGGGGAGGTGAGCTAAAGGCCAAATTAACAACACCAAAAACAAGACAAACTCACAGAAGGGATAACAGAAAACACATGAAGCAACATAAATTACCAGCTGGGCTCGGATACTGAGCTTAACTGACCAAAGCAAGGTTCAACAAGGCTAGGAAAGACTTAGCTGACAGATTGGGCTGGGAAGGGGCAAGCAGGAAAACTAGATGGTTGGTTCTGATTCTGGAGGTTGTAGCAGCAGAAACCGACAGAGGACGATCCAGACAGAAGGAAGGGATTGTTCTTGGCACAAATCAGAGTCCATGACCTGGCAGAGAGGTTTACAAAGTGGAGAGGTGATTGGCGGCAGGAGAGCTCAGGTGTCTACATTTGCTGCTGATTACAGAGCGGCTCAGAACTGCAGCTAACCAGTATTAGTATTATTGTTGTTCAGTCAAACGACCAGACAAACCAAAATGATGATACGATGAAACTTTATTTGTGAAGTGAGACATTGTGAGTGCATTTATATGCAATGAACTGTTACTCAATGAATCCATGAAAAATACAAACATGTGTACATGTGCATAGTTTATTTACAGTGTGTGTAGCTGCTAATGAATCCTCACATTTTCCTGACGCAGTTTTCTTGTTTCTCAGTAGATGGAGCGAAGACTCTGAAGTGTCTGTGCTTGTCTATTTTTGCATTAACATTAGCTGGAATCCTGATGTGAAAATAGACGACATTATCACATTATAGAAATACGCTATCAACAAGTTAATTTTTTTGTACAAATTATCAACATACAACCTAAAACAGTCCAAATAACAAGAAAAGCACTCAGAGTGCAGTACTCCTGCAAGGCTGCTCAGTCGTATAATTTCTAATAAAAAATGACCTTACGTTGAGCACAGGTGTGTGTTATGCATGTGTATGTTATGTAAGAATACCGAATCGTGTGATCTAAATATGTAGCGGGCGGCAGGAATTGATGGGACTCAAATTAATCTGTTGTTTCTTGTATCATGTCTCACAGATAAGTCCCAGTAAGTTAAGTAACATAACGGTCGATTTGTAGTAGGTTTGCAATCATGTGATCGTCAACAGGCAGCTGACGACTTGCTGTCATAGTTGGCCAGGTCACTATTGAAAATGAGAATAATTTCTCAACTAGCTTATCTAGACAAAAACGTGGTTAAATAAATAAAATAAAATAGTTACAGTGACGCCATGCTGCTATCTCGCAATGATAGAGACATCTTTAAAAAATCCATGGATCCAGACTATAAGAAATATCACTGCCAAAATCTAATCACTTGGTCCTTGTGCCATTTCTGACCTTCCCTGAAAATTTCATCCAAATCCATTTATCCCTTTTTGAGTAAAGTTGCTAACAGACAGACAGACAGACAGACGGACGGACAAATGTACACCGATCGTCACATAATTTCACCGCGTTCCTTGACGGAGTAAAAATGCAGTTTTGAGCTTCTGATATCATCTCCACCCCTTGTTACATTTGAACACATTTGGGTATCACAGAAAATTTCACTTTCTTATTTACACTGATGGGTCATTCATTATGCAGCTTTAAAGTGTGTTTAGTCTTTGGAATGGCTCCTGTCTGCATCCTCCATCCTGTTGCTCTTCAGGTTGAGATAAGTGACTTCTGGTTGTGCATTCTGTCCCTGCTGGTTTTCCTCTCCCTCTGACCACACAGAGCCCTGCAAAAACAAAGTTTGCATAATTCGCTAATACAGATGAAGGACCTTAAAGCTGTGACAGGCATTCTAACATTAATCGATCAAATAATTAAGAAATCAATCAGTCGATTAATCACCTGACTGTCTGACTGATTAATACTTCTACCTAGTGACAGCCTTGGCGACAAGATATGCAAGTTCGGCCATGTTTAGGACCATGCAGATGGACGAGGCCGTGGCCATGAAAACAGTGAAGACGGTTTTCTCAGTGGGCCGTGAGATGAAACAGTCCACCAGGTTGGGGCAGGGCCACTGGTCACACTGCACCAGCCGGGGCATCTGGAAACCATCGTACACCACGTACAGAGTGTACCTGCAGAGATACATACTGTGTGCTGAGATCACCACAGCTTTACGACAGACTCACAGAGAAGAAGAATCACAGATCTTACATGAATCCTCCTTCAAACAGCAGCCTGAACACCAGGCTGCAGGCGTACGTCCACCACAGAGCTCCAGCTATGGGGAGTCTGCGCTTCTTCAGGGTCTCCAGCTCCTCCTCTTGGCCCTTGTTGCCGAGGAAACCAGCTCGGCCAGAAGTCTGTCGCACAGGATGACGTGATTTTAAAACAAATCGAGATGCAGATATAGAAGAAAACAAGATGTCACATGACTGTCGTTGGGTTTTGATTTTAGCCGTCTCCCATGTTTGCCCCTTTGTTTGTTTTCCCTCCTTTTTTGATCCACTTTCAGTAGATTCACCTATTCTTGGTTCCTCATTACCTACTGTATTTATAATCCTGCTTCTTCCCCTGTTAGCTGCTAGCTCATCTCTTTGCTTATATTCTCTTGCCTAACATGTTTCCTGCATCCGATCTACTCTCCATATCTTTGGGACCTTAGCCTCAGTTCATCCCTGGATGTCTGGCTGCCAGCCTCTGTTCATGCTTCAGTCAGTTTTTGTTTGAAGTTGCTTTCGTTGCCTTGGGTATCTGCCATTGGCTCTTCTCCTGATTAGCCAGTGACACATGACAAACAACACAACAACACACACAATGCAAGACTGGACAAGACAGCAGGTGACAAGATGAAAGATACGACATGACAGAAGCCAAGACATCATGTCAGGTGATGAGAAAAGAGCAGACTCATTCTGTTATAACATGACATGTGATCAGAAGACGAGACATGACAACATAAAACATGGTGACAAGGCGGAAGATACAACATGACATCATGATGTGACAACACAGAAGATTACATGACAGGACAAGATAAGACACCAGCAGAGGCACGACACAATACAACATGACATGACACATTCAGGACATGAGAGTCATTCTATCACATGACATAGCGAGACACCGGAGGACATGGAAGGACGGGACATCACTTCATTTCGCATGAAGTACCACATATACATACGTCTCTGTCGTCAGGGTGACTTTGCATTAATAAACTGATATCACACTCACCTGCAGCAGCCTCTTCTTGTCTTTGTGGTTCCGATAGGACACATACATGGCGACCAGGAGCGTCGGCGTGGAGACGAAGACCAGCTGAAGACACCAGAGACGGATGTGGGAGACGGGAAAGAACTGATCATAGCAGACGTTCTCACAGCCGGGCTGGAAGGAAAAAATGCAGGTATGATAACTGATTAGTGAGGATTAGCTCATGTCTGCTCCAATGAGGTCGAAGGTCAGAGACTGAACAGGAAGTTGGTTGGTTTAGGGCAATGTTATTCATCTCCTTCTTTTCTGTCTTTTCTCTGTTATTTCTAATATTTATGAGGGTTACAGTGATGTTTCTATTGTTGAACTGCTATTAGAAACTCACTAATAACAACTTATGACTTTAAGCTATTTAACAATTTCTGCGCTAATTTTAGCTTTGTAATCATTTCCCCAGTACTCTCAGCTGAATGTTTCAATTTTAAAATAAATCAGTGACCATTTAAATGATTCATCCATTCCTTCACCTAACTAGTTTTTACGCATTCTCAATGGCAAAATGTAATACACATGTGTTAGAAGTGACTCTGTATGTTGTTTTTTACATATATATTTCAAATTTTATGCAACAGGCTATTCTAAGCTAAAAAAATATATAATCATTAACTATAAATATATGAAATTTGCTTTTAAATATCGAGGTCCTCCTGCTTTAAAACCAGACTGCAGAAGTGACCATCCATTAGATTCAAGCTCTTGTCAAACAGGTTCACACAATGCTCATTGGGTCTATCAGTTCCAGATAAAACTCTCTTCAGTGGAGTTTCAAATCAAAGGTCTGTGGCAACGTTGGTTATGGTTTTACATCACCCAGCAGAGCAGAGCTTAAAGTGGAGGAACTTTAGAGTGGAGGGCCCCAGAAAACGTGATGATGCTCTAGATTAATGTCTGAAGAAGAAAGCCACCAACATTAAGACATACATCATTAAGAAAAAGACTTTTGTCTCCCTCTTGTGGCAGTGAGAGTAAATACACAAACACTGTCATTACTGCCTGGGTTTTCTTTTGGCACCACCTGACATACTATCACAGCTGTTTCTCATGTCTTTACCTGCCACCCATAGGTTTAATGAGCACTGTGTGAACTTGCTATGTAGACATACACACCTCCAGTCAAAAGTTTGGGGTCACTCAGGCAATTTCATGTTTTCTATGAAAACTCCCACTTTATTCATGTGCTAAAATAACTGCACAAAGGTTTTCTAATCATCATTTCGCCTTTCAACACTATTAGTTAACACAATGTAGCATTAGGACACAGGAGTGATGGTTGCTGGAAATGTTCCTCTGTACCCCTATGGAGATATTCCATTAGAAATCATCTGTTTCCAGCTAGAATAGTCATTTACCACATTAACAATGTTTAGACTGCATTTCTGATTCATTTAATGTTATCTTCATTGAAAAAAAACTGCTTTTCTTTCAAAAATAAGGACATTTCTAAGTGATTCCGAATTTTTGAACAGTAGTGTATAGAACAGATACATAAACTACATAAAGTTTTATTACATATAAATGCGACTTTTTAAGCAAGATTGTGTCATTTCGTTTTTCCGACGTGACATAGTCACTTTAATGTAAGAACTGTGCATAGAAATTAACTAAAAATGTTAAAACTATGTGCTAATAATTTGTTGTTATTGATATTTAATGTATGCAATGTGGCACAATTATGTGAATACGTAACAACGGCAAAAGAACAGATTCTCTCACAGCACACACTCTGACTTGTCACAGCAGGAAAACTAACGGTGTAATTAATAACATCAGTGAAGCAGCACAGTGATAGTAAAAACAGAGCTGTCACACATCTTCCAGCAAAGTGCACTTGGATAAGATGCTTCTCAGCTTCAGGACAGTAAACACTCAGCACAACTTCATCAAAGTGGACAAAGAAATGACAGATAATTCACCCTGAACCATTGGCATAATTATCATCAATAACAGATGTGTTAATACGCTGCCTGTGAAAAGGTCCATAAATCTGTTAATGGCATACAGTGCACCTTTAATACGTCCTGTGACTTATTAGGTTCCTACCTGTAGCGTGTTACAGACGAAGTCCGACTGCTCGTCCCCCCAGACGCTCTCTGCAGCAACAACCAGCACCAGGACCCGGAAAATAAACAGCACCGAGAGCCAGATCTTACCCAGACTGGTGGAGTGACGGTTCGCCCCGACCAGCTGAGTATAGAGAGCCGGCCAAGACATCCTGGGGGACGGAGAGACACCAGGGAATGATGGGAATAATGATGAATGTCCTAGAAAGTTGATGCTTTAAATCCTGAAATGTTAGAAAGTCTGTGAGGAGTGAACAGATTCATCAGAGTTTCTCTTTTGGACTTCTTCTCATGACACCGTCTGACTGCAACACAGATTTGAGACATTTAGGAGGAAGTGAAAAGATGAAAGAAGAGACCGACGCTGAAACAAAAGGCAAGTCTGAAAGAGGAAGGGGATGAAAAGGAATGGAAGTTCAGGAGGAGGAGAGGAGGCTCAGAGCCAGCATTCATGTGAACTGATGAACCTCTCTGCCCACTGTGGACTGGACTGAGCTGAGCCCACTCAACTAAAAACACACTGAACACACTGTACAGACCCACACTGAGCCGCACCATTCACACTGACCGATTTATTCACTCACTAGTTATTAAAACGATGGAACTGCACATCAATATATGATCGATAGATTCATTAACAGACTTGTTTACAGGAGGAAAACGCTTCATTATGATTAAAAAAATAAAGTTCTTGTCCCACCTTGTGTCTGGACTGTCAGGTTGTTTGGCAGAAAATATTCCTCATCGTCCTTTCCAGCGTGAAAACAAACACACGAGTCACCGCCACATGAACAGGTTTAGCATGACAATGAAATGAATGTGAATCTACAGAAAGTCAAACCTGCAGCTCCTTCTTCTGCATCAAATCAAAAGACGTGAAGTGAGAAGCAGCTGAGAGGGCTTCCTGGGAGGAGTTTTAGAATAATGTCTCCGGAGGCGGAGAGAACAGTACAGAGAAGGACGGATGAGATTTAAGGAGCAGCGAAGCAACGAGGAAAAACTGTAAAGCTAATTTCAACTCAACTCACAGATGTAGAACGACAAAAAAATACAACTATTACACACACACTATCAGTCAAAAATGTCATGGTTTTTGTTATTTTAATGACTGTTTACCTTGTAGATTATCACTGAAGGTATCAAATCTATGAATGAACACATATGGAATCATGTAGGAAGCAAAAATAAGTCAAAACATGTTTTATATTTTAGATTCTTCAAAATAGCCACCTTTTGCTTTGATGACTGCTTGGCACACTCTTGGTATTCTCTCAGTGATCTTCATGAGGTAGGGAGATAGATGGATAGTCACCTGAAATGGTTTTCCAACAGTCTTGAAGGAGTTCCTGGAGATGCTGAGCACTTGTTGGCCGTTTTGCCTTCACTCTGCGCTCCATCTCGTCCCAAACCGTCTGAAATCTTTGAATGATAAGCATCTGTTTGGTAAAATGTGTTGCTTAAAACATTTGAGGCAAGAAATTAGCTATAAAGCTGCTGAATCAGTCCACATTTTACAGTTTACAACATTTAGTTCACGGGTTTTATGAGGTGTTGGACCCCTACTCATTCACTGTGTGTGTGATCTCTGTGTGACTGTAACTGGACACAGGTAGAGAGTCAAAGTGACTTTTCGGATCTGAACCGTCCCTTGGCAGCAGTCGTCCTGCCGGACAGGGCCGCTCTGTGCTGCTGATGACTGTGACCAATGAGCCGCTCCTCTGTTTGTTGAAGTGTGGGAGCAAAACCAACTTCCTCCGTTTGCACTGAAGACACTCAGAGCAAAGAAATAAAGATTTCTGAAGAAGCTGTACCATCTTCTGTATGTTCAGGGATGTAGAATAGGATGTAAAGCGTTACAGACAGCAGTGAAGCAGCCTGTTAATGGAAACCAATGAGATTCCACCTTTCTGTTCTTTCTGTACAGCAAAGCAAGAGTTTCCTGTGCTTTTTCTGCACAACTGAACATAACATGACCCAGCAAAATGAGAAGCAATGAGGGCTGAGACAGAGAGGGCGTCAGTGATTCTAATGGAGTCATTAGAGGAATAACAGCCACACTTATTACTGATGCATATCTGTCAATGGGTATCAGTGTCAGGACCGACTCAAAGAGCCACTGTTTGTGATCCCAGTCAGGACGGGGCTAAAACAGAAGGGGGGAGGCTGGTGGATTGTTGCATCCATTCTGCTGAGAGGTGGAAGGGAGGGGGAGGAGGGGGGAGGATTCAAAGTGAATGAGTGGGGAGGCAGAGAGAGAGAGAGGTAAAATAGAGCTGATTGTTAGAGTAGCTCCTGGTCCCTGATCAGCCAGCAGCAGGACAGAGGGGGGTACTGTCCTCACACACACACACACTGTACAAGCACACACACATACTGTACCAACACACACAGCTGCATACTGTACCAACACACACACACGTTACCCAGGAAACTACACACATTCTCCCACACACAGTGTAATGAGTGAGGGGGAGCAGCATGTGACTGGATAGCAGGTTTCACTTCTGTAGGAGGACTTGGCCGACTGATCCCGGATCAGCTTCTCTCTCTCTCTCAAAGTCAGCCCCGCAACACGTCTTGGCAATTCCAGGAACTTTTTAATGTAGAAAAAAAAATGGTTTCCCCTTCAATACCTCTGATTGTATTTGCTTCAAGGCCGCTTGAGCTGCCCTTTGCTGAGATGTTTGGAGGTCCAACATCATCTGTTACCGTGGTTACACTGCTGTAAGAAGGCTGAGCTCAAAAAAATCGATGAACATTTTATATAAGTACACAAAGCACATGCAACGATGAAGGAAATTAATTAAAATTGAAGTAATTCATTTTATTCTCCGGCATATGTTTCCATTGAATCTCTGCACAAACACTATTCTGTGGTTATAAATCAGTTTCGTTACTTACTAAGTCACAGTTAATAATAAACCTGAACAGGAGACTGTTCAGGTGAGAGGTTCACATTTATAACTAACAGTCATCCCCATCGTATTCCCTGGTTAATGACAATAAGGCAGTTACTGTTTGTATTAAAGGTTTTCTGATGTTTTTAGGTGTCAAAATATGATCTAATTTGCGTTAATTTCCAGAGGGGAAACCGGACACTTCATGAAGTCGGGCTCAAGATTGTTGTTTCACTCTGTTGATGTAATTAAGTCAGATATTTTCTCTTTTTACAGGAGGCTTGTGGATGACTCTTAAATCAGAAAATTTTCATCACATTATTACAAATAAAGTGTTCCCTAAATTGCGAATAATATATCAACAATCCCCTCAGACAGGAGTGAAAGTGGAAAGTATGACACGTGTAAATTCTGCTTTAACCATTAGACAACGTAAAGTTTGCAAAATCAACTATTTTAACAAATAAATATCATCATGAAATGTCCCCAGTTGATTACTTACATTAAGAAAATGTGTTTACAACTTTTCTGACCATAATCTAACTTCTAAAGCATCCATGTGTTTGCTAAATAGAATTGTATAACTGTAGATGTAAGTGGATGATGCAGGTTTTCCATAGGGCATTCACCAGTGTTCAGAACTAGTCAGTAGTCACAAAAGTTTGACTCACCAATTCAGTTATTAAGGAGAAACATCACCTTCATTTGGCTTCAGGCACATTCAGACATCTGTGGAAACAGAGAAAAGCATATGAAAAGGCTACTGGACAATACAATGACAAAGCATTCACTTTTAATGTAAAACATACTAAATCTAGTATAGATAATATACTAGCACTCTTGCAGTCAACAAGCAGCTGACACAATCTGGCATAATAATCTGATAATAATATCCAATAATATCTTCTACTTTTGACTGAGCCGACTACAGGGAACATACTGTAAAATTTAGCATAAAAATGCAAAAGAATAAAAAATTAATTAATAAATAGATAACTAATTAAAAAAATAGAATCCCCAAAAAGAAAGATAAGTTAAAAGAAGTTGAAAATGTAAACTGCAATATGCTTTCATAGCCAAAATATAATAATACAAAAATAATAACAATAATACAAAAAATACTAATAATAATACTACTATTGCAAGTTTGTTAAGTGTGGAGATCATGTTATAATTAAATTATTATTATTATCATTATTATTATAGCACCACAAGACTATTGTTGACAATGTTATTGTAGTTTGAGGGAAACGTCCAGCAGGCGGCAGTAATGACACCAACTGCTGAGAAACACCGAGGAAAGAAGAGGAAACCGGAAACGGAATCAGTCACGCTTTCTGTCCCGTTCGTTGTTGCGGCTCTGGAAAAATCTGCAGGCGAGGAGACAGCAGTCCCTTCAAAGCTGTATTACCCGTTTTGTGGAAAACAGCGATGGCTCTGGAGTCGCGGATCACACAGGAGGAGATAAAGAAGGAGCCGGAGAAGCCCATCGACAGAGAGAAGGTGCACACTTTGTTTATGTTAGCAGCTGTGAGCTAGCCTGGCTTTGCTAACTACACATGCTAAGGTGCACATTTGGAAGAGTCTAAATTGTAAAAAATAACTTTTCGTAATTGGTTATGCAGCATTTAGGCTTTATTTTTAAGTCCAGCTGTGATAATACTCCTGTAATCGGCAGGTAAATAGTAGTAAAAACAAATCGCCTGGTGAATGGTAGTCAATGAAAGGCGCTAATGCTAACGTGTTAGCTCGTCACCAGCCGATGCATCAAGACATTTTAGAGGTTGTACTTAATTTCCTTTATTTGTTTACGGAATTTCTTGGACACACATGTACAGTATTTTAACACAGCTGTTCATCTTCATATTTTTCTTGTTCTACTAACAGACAACAAACAATTATTAAACAGTTAAATACAGCTCACTAAGTTATACTCAGTATTATTACTAGTATAATTTCAGGACCAATAAAACATTAACACAGTCGGTTCCTTGCATTTGAAACTCTGGCTATATTATCCCTATATGTACATCATTACTATTGATTAGTGTCAACTTGAGAATTGCAGTTAAAAGGGCATTGTTGTATTCTGTACCTGAGTATTGGCAGGTAAAGCGTTGAGTTGTAGTTACTCGGTTTGACTACTAGAGAACAGTGAAGACTGCAACATTTTTGAGGCTGCAAGAATTAATAATGATAAATCTTCCTAATTTACTTAATTAATCTTGTTTCCAGAATGTAAATACATGCCCATTTTGAAATTAAAAAAAATAATTGAAAAGAAGAATGACCTTAAATCTGAAAAAAAATGTTAATGCTCTTCTTAGGAGATGCTAACACCTTTAAGTTTACTTCACAATTATATAGACACGTGGCTAATTTAGCTAAATATCTTTGTATCCAGATTTATTCTATATTATTTCAACATTAAACTGCACATCTAGAGATGTTACATACTTAGTTCTGATGTTTGCTGCAGACCTGCCCCCTCCTGTTGAGAGTTTTCACCACCAACAGCGGCCGACACCATCGGGTAGATGAGTTTGCTCGAGGCAACGTTCCATCCAGCGAGCTGCAAATATACACGTGGTAAGATAAAAATTATATTTGTGAGTCAGCGTGAATCAGTCAGTTTGTGTGAGATAGCAAATGTATATTGTTGAGTTAGTGTAGATGTAAAGGTAGAACTGGACGCAGGTTTTTGATTCTGTGTGTGTTTCAGGATGGATGCTACTCTGAAGGAGTTAACCAGCTTGGTGAAGGAAGTGTATCCAGAGGCCAGGAAAAAGGGGACGCACTTCAGCTTTGCTATCGTCTACCCCGATCCTAGAGGGAAAATGTACAAGTTAGTATCCTATTACAAACAGGACTAATCAGATTCATTGACGATGTAGTGACTTCATCTAACTTACATAATCTCCCCCCTCCCTCCAGGTTGAAGGACATCGGCAGTACTGTATCTGGCAGGAAGGGAGCAGATGACTCCATGACGTTGCAGTCTCAGCGTTTCCAAATCGGAGACTACCTGGATATAGCTATCACACCCCCCAACAGAGCCCCACCACTTAGTGCTCGAATGAGGCCCTTCTAAACACACTCATCTACAGATCTACTACAAACCTGTTTTTGTTTTTTTCCATTTTTCATCATCTTGAATGGTTTTGCCTCATTTTATAAACTGTGATGTGTAATAAAATTGTCATTTTTTCCAACGTCCCAGCCTTTTTCTGTGTAACACACCGATATGGTTATTGAACATTAGTTTTGCTTGTGTTCTATATTGTATTTTGGAAAACTCAGCATTTTATCAAAACAACACGTTTAAATAGTGAAGTCCAAACTATATGGAGTAAATTGCAACTCCTCCTGGACTTATAACTGTGAATTTGAAGTTGGTTTAAGTGCCATCAGCACTGCAATTTATGATTCTAATTAATATATTTTAAATCTGGGGTTTGAATACTTAAAGGAAATAAACAGAAATAGGACAAACAAGCTTTCTAAGAAAAACGCTGTTGCTGCAAATCTGGCCTAACACTTTGATCAGCGATGTGTAGTTTGAAAGGTCAGTGAGAGACTTTTATTTTGATAGTCACAGGCGGAGGTTTTATAATATATAGTGGCGCATGCGCAATGCCAGACAGTAACAGCTAGCAGATAGACGAGGCTTGCAGCTGTTAGCTAAAGAAGGAAACGGTTTGCGGATAAAACATTCGGTGAAATGTTTAGGAGGAAACTAACTGCTCTAGATTATCACAATCCAAACGGGTTTGACTGCACAGGTGAGAAAAACCTCCTCTTAAAGCTCTTTTACCGGTGGGTTAAGTGTAACGTGGAGCCGGCTAACGTGTACACACGTATCCTGTCACTATATGGAGACCACAGCTGCCACACTGCGTTGATAAAATGGTAGATTTAGGTTCTGTTTGGCTGAGAAACATTTCTGCTTCTCTGCGACATGAGATAACAACACTTACAACTTCTTAATGTGGCTCTCTTTCATTCGGCATAGCCAGCTTTAATCATTACACAGAGTATATGTTGAGGTTGAAAATTCATAAAGTCTTGTTCAGCTTAATTCATGTGACACTCTGTGACGAGAAATGTTTTTTTTTTTTATTTAGCAGGCGGTAAATAACTATGTGAAGATTAATGTGACTTGGGTTTCCTTACATGCCAGTTTACTGTGCCATCTGATCTGCTGCTACAGTAAACTATCAGTGCCCTTAAATAAATCACTACATGATTCAGCAGCTGCTGAGATGTCCACTGTGGCCATTCATCAGTAAATGTGAACCTATTTTCTGCACAGATGAGACTCAGTTCAGGAACTGCATCGTGTGGCTGGAAGACCAGAAGATTCGACATTATAAGATCGAGGACAGAGGAAACCTGAGGAACATCCCCAGCTCAGACTGGCCAAAAGCCTACCAGAAGGTGAGGCAGTCTGAGAGATCCTGGTTCCAGCTGCTATTAATGATATTTATCATAGGAGTGGCACTGCTTCTACCAGACAAGTGTATTGGCATTGTGTTTGAGCTTGTTTTCTCTCTGTTTAGTACCTACAGGATGTGAACTGTCCGTTTGGGGTTCAGGAGAGGCAGGAGGCAGTGGACTGGTTACTGGGCCTGGCTGTGCGCTATGAATATGGAGACAACGGTAAGAGGGCAGTTCATGTTGTGATAATTATTTAGGCTGATGACAGTGTAAATGGAATAGAACAGAAATACTTTACTGATCCCCAAACAGAAAGAGTAATGTGACCACCATAACATAAATATAATAGAAAATCTACTGAGATTTAAAAAAAAATCACAAACGTTTTAAAGGAGAACTGTGGCTAATAGAGATTAGATTTCAATATTTCTAATGGATACTAGGATTTGCAGTGTTTTTTACAGCTTCAGTTCAATATTTACTGTTTAAAGATTTAAAATGGAATGAATTATTCCCACTGAGACGAGATCAATGTTTACTGCTCTGTATTCTAATGCAAGGATGAAAACTTAAAGCTATAAATGGCTTCAAAGATGTATTTATTAAATGTTTGAGTCACATAGAAGACAAAAAATCTTGCAAAAGCTGTGACTGTGTTAAGTGAAAATGAATTGAGCAAGAATTAAAAAAAAAATACAACAGCAAATAACGGATCTTTCTGTAACAGGAGCCACATTTAATTATTAGATGAAAATAAATATTACATAGAAATGTGCTATTTAGTCTATTTACTTCATTTAGAATTTTAACGTGATAAATATGTTGGCTGATGTTGCTCTGGACTATATTTGCTTGTTTCAGTTGAAATACTGATGCCGACCAGTAGATGGAGACATTATCAAAGGAATAATGCTACATGTCCAGCTCACCAGCCCCCTTTTCTGAGCAGCAGTCACTGCTAATAATTCCCTTGAACGTCAGTACAGGTTAATTCAAGTAGATATTTAACCATTGCTGTGTTTTCTTATCTTGCTTCAGTGGAGAAATATAAGAACTGTCAGCCGTTGGCAGCCTCCAGCAACAGTGACAGAGCTGTGGATCCTCTGGTCAACCTGGACAGTCAGTAGAACAACTCTACCACCTCCACCTGAACTTATCTCGCTGTGATCTCTGTAGCAGAAAAAGCTGAAATCATCATATGTCTGTGTTTTGCAGGTAATTCTCCAGATTTCAAAGCTGGAGTTACAGCTCTGGCAAACATCCTGAAGATACAGCGACACGACGACTACCTGGTGATGCTCAAGGTGAGGTCATCTTATAAATCTGTTCTGTTTTCAAGCTGTCAGATTTCAGTAATGGCAACATGTGGGGTTACCGTGGTGACATCAAGGGCAGTTTAATTGTAGGTTTGGCACAGAGCAGTCAAGCTCAGTGTGTTAAATCAGGGGTGTCAAACATGCGGCCCGCGGGCCAATCTGGCCTGCAGGACGACTTTGTAAAGTGGAAAAATGACAGAAGACATTAACTGCAGATTGTAAATTTGTAAAACTATAAATTTAAAATAATTTCTAGACCCTGACAAGTTGCTTTGATCATAAAATACTAGATTGTTCTTTTGTCACTGTGTGCCTTATTTTTGTAATATTTTGTCTTGTTTTTGTTGTTTGTTTTTTTTGTCAGACTTTTGTCATTTTGATCATAAAGTAAAATACTATATCATTCAGATACTTGTGACTAAATGTTTTGTGTCTTTGTAGACACTCTGATCTGGAAGTTGTAATGTGTACATGATAAACTGAGGAATAATGTCGTTGAAAATGATTTTTTTTTTTCTGAAATTTCATATAATTCCTTAAATGTGAACATTTTTGCACTAAAACAAAGGAAAAAGTAGGAGTTGTGATTATTTACAGGTTATTATGCTCTGATTTTTCTGGTCTGGCCCACTTCAGATCAAATGTTCCACCAAAACAATTCTACCAGTACTATTTTGGAGGAATCCTTTGCCGAGATGATTGATTGGTTTAAAGAAATACAATCAAACTGCAGCCTTATAGCAGAATGATAGGGAGGTTTACATCATAACATTCTTTTAATGTAAACTAACAGCAGCAGAAAACATCAGAGTTTAAAGTTAACAGTTCAGCAGATATCAGTCAGAATAAATTACCTGTAAAAGTCCTGCACAGGAATGACTCCACTGAGGGAAACTACAAAGCCTGTAAACACAGTAAGTGTCATACTAATCGGTTTCTGTTCTCATGTGGACCTGCCAGGCCATTCGTATCCTCATCCAGGAGAGACTTTCTCCAGAAGCCATCACTAAAGCGAACCAGAACAAAGAGGTAAACACATCAACAGTGATACGCTCAGATGTCCTGATAACAGCAGAAAATAAACGTAACTCTGGGTTCGGTCGGGCTGATAACGTCTCCCTGTCAGGCTTTAATCTATCGTGTGTATTTTCCTTTTCTCTCCAGGGAGTTCCAGTAGCTTTAGACAAGCACATCCTGGGTTTCGACACTGGAGGTGAGTGACATTATGACGCCAGAAGAAAGTACCGGAAGCGCAGACTGACGCTCGTCAGTGTGCGGTCAGGAACATCCTCCGGTTCTGTGGCGTGCAGCGGCGTCAACATGTGTCTCCCATAAAACTTGATCATGTGCGGCAAAGTAAAATAAATCTCTCCTCAGATGCGACTCTGAACGAGGCGGCTCAGATCCTCCGGCTGCTGCACATCGAGGAGCTGAGGGAGCTGCAGACCAAGATCAACGAGGCCATCGTGGCCGTCCAGGCGATCATAGCCAACCCCAAGACAGACCACAGGCTGGGGAAGGTCGGCAGATGAGAGCGAGGCGGAGGGACTGAACCGCGGGGGTTTTAATGGGATTTTCAGAAGAGAAGCCTTTTTGTTGTTTCAGTGGACGTAATTAGAGTTTTTTTGTTGTTGCATGATGGGGCTGTTTGAATGGGGAAGCAAACGACAACTCTCGGGATGCTGATATTTTTTGTACAGCAGCATGGATTAGTCCTCATTTTTTGCCACCGTGTTAAATAATTATCTCTTCTGAAGTATTCAACCTGAAAGCTATATTTGTTTCTGGGGTAAAGAAGAAGAAAAGTTTATTTTGAAGTGAACGCTGACACTGTGTGGGGAAAATATAGAAATCCAGCTCAACAGTTTGACTCCCGTGTGTTTGTAGTTCATCGATAATCACCACAGAAAACCCCCCGAGTAACAAATCACATTTTATTGTTATAAATATCACATCTTATAAAAAGATAAAGATTTGAGAAGTAGTAGTAGTAGAAATATTTGGCAAAAAAAGGCTGTTTCATCATGTGTGAAATACAGATTAGGAGTGCAGAGAAATGTGGTCAGACTGGCTCACAGGGCTGTACTCGGATTACAGTAATCTGATTACAAAAATCAGTCACACAACAATGATTAATGTTTAGAAATGTCTGTTTTTCTCCAGATAATGAATAACCAGTCCTAAAGCTGCAGTTGTTTGGTTTTCACTTGACATTTTGGGAAAATTTTCACTCTTAACCCTCGTGTCGTCCTGCACGTCAAAATTGACCCGGTTTAAAGTTAGAAAATGTGGAAAAAAAGAAATTATTTTCCACATTTTTGGGAAATTTTTGAACACTTTTGGTGGGAAAAAAGAAATGTTAAAAATGGTTAAGAACATTCATATAAAATCAAACAAAATCCAGTGAATTTCGTTGGATTTTGGTTGATTTTTTTTTGGTGAATGTTCTTAAACACTTAACATTTTTTTACAACAAAAAATGTTCAAAAATGTGGACATCAGAAGTTTCACTGTGAATTTATTTTTTATTTTTTTTCACATTTCAAACTAAAATGCGTCAATTTTGTCGTGCAGGACGACAAGAGGGTTAAACAAAAAGTGTTAAATGTTCAGTTGAGGTGGTGTTTTAGTTGCTGGTTCTGGTTTTAAATTTAATGCACGGAATCAAAATTCACCCAAAAAGCAGAATGTTCCTTTACTGTGATTGTTTGGACTCGACTGGCTGTAGAAGCCGCTGTGGCCAACCGACCAGAAAGAAACCTGATGCTGAGTTTCACAACGTTTTAGAAGCTTCATGTCGTTCTCCTTTGGCTTTAAGAAGCACTCTGTTAAAAATCTGATTTCATTGTTCTGTAAATTTAATAGATAGAAAAGCAAAACGACAACTCACACAAAATACAAAAATACAGTAGAAAAAAAACCTAAAATGAGGTATAAAACAAATTTACAAAGCATTTACTTTGGGTTACATCTTTAAGGTGAGATAATGGGGACGGGTGGAGGTTGTAAATTTACTCTGATGGCTGGTCGGGCAGCAGGAAGCCGTCTCGCTCCCTTCAGAGTGTCCTTCTTTCTGAGGGACAGTGGAGAGGGTTTGTTTTTTTTTTCCCTCGTCCACAGATCCCCCAGAAGTTTAGCACCAAAGGACTCTGCGGCTGCCGCTCCGTCGTTAGTGGCTCCCTGTGACACGACACAAAACGCCACTTTATCACTTTGACACATTCAGTTTTCTAGTGGAAGTGCTTCTGTGTAAAGATCCAGGTGGAAATGAGAAGCTAAAGGGCCTGATTTTCCTTCCTGTGTGAATCCGAGCGTTAAAGGATGAAAGCTTTGGCGCTGCAGAGGAGCTAATGACAGAACAAACAGAAAAAGGCTGCACCTAACAGAGAATTATCTGTGTAAAGAGCACGTGTGTGTTCGTGTATTCAACAATAACAGCTTTTAAGCCTCTTACAAACCCTTAACAAGTGTGTTTTAGAGCTGTCATCATGCTCACAATTACACCAAACATCCACGACTTTGAAGCAAGTGGCTCTTTTCCAGTCTGAGTGTTTCAGGAAGTCACACACTACTGACTCAAATAAATGCACAAACTCAACTGTGTGCACAATCTCCTGTATCGTGAACAGATTCTACGCTGCGCTTTGACACAGCGTAGAATAGCTTTGACAATAACATCTGCCAAGGTGCTATTTTAGGGATTATCCCGTGTTTGAAGGCTCACTTTGTCCTTTGAAGACGTTTAACAGAAGGCTTTAAAGGACGTGAAGCCATCTGCAGACATCAACACATCAAACATGTAAAGTACAGGTAGAGGGACGCACACAGCTGTGTGATCATTGTTCTACTTCACGGGTGGATGTGAAGTCAGCGTACGCACACAGGTAAAGGTGTGGAGTAGCGTCTGTAAGCCAGCTGTGTGACGACTGTTTTAGGGTTGAAGGTGATGAAACGCAAGCTTTGGTTACTGCAGACGCACACAGAAGCTGCGTTTACATCATCCACACTAATCTGCTACGGTATTCATCACTCTGTCCTGAAGAACATGTTCTGACTCAAAAAAATTCTACTCTGGCTCATTTTTCCTTCCTGGACATTCAGTAAATATGATATAAATCTAAAAACGTAATTTCAACCTGCTAAACATGGTAAACCTACACTCTGTGCTGCACCTGAATGCAACATTAGGACGACTAACTTGCAGAAAAAGTTCACATAGCGGCCTGTGCTTCCATCAGATGAGAACGCAGCGTTCTCTTGTGCAGGGTTAACTGTGTTTTCTGTCTCAGTGTAAATGCAGCCTTCAGGGTTAAAGCAACATCTGGTGGGAGTCGACTGATGTGATGACATCACTGCATACGCACCAATGAGCTCACTGTCGGTGACACCTTAAAGTGTGTGTGCGTGTGTACATGTGTACATTTAACCCTCCTGTTGTCCTCATTTACAGGCACCAAAAAACATTGTTTTCTTGTCTGAAAAAAAATCCAAAAATTCAGCTAAAAAATTTTGAAAATTCACAAAATCTTCAGGAAGAAAATTACAATAATTTGTTAAAGAACTCTCTTAAGTTTTTTTTTTAAAATCCCCCAAATGTGGCAAAAAATTCTTGTAAATATTTTCAAAAAATGAGTAAAAATCTGCCAAAAAATCCAAAAATATCTAAAAGTGATTGCATATATATCAGTAAGCTTTTAATTATTCTTTAAGAACATTCAACAAAAAATGTTCAAAGTTTTCCCAAAAACGTTGAAATTGTGGACACCAAAATACCCCCCCCCCCCACACACACACACACACACACACACATTTTCAAACTTTAAAGCGGGTCAATTTGGACCTGCAGGACAACACGAGGGTTAATCAACAACACATGGGATCAGGTTCAAGAGACCTTCTGTTCACACATATCTCACCTGGTAGACAGTGGGTGGTTGCTATGGCGATGCCGTACAGGTGAGAGCGCTGCTCAGGTAGGTATTCGTCGGTGAACTGACTGCTGTCTTTGCTCACTGCGATCACACCGTCCCTGTGAGGAAGAGGAGGAATGAGAGATGTCACCAGGGCGGCATGCTGATCAGCTCATTGATTAGTGATCGGTAATGATTAGAAAAAGGCTGAATCTGGTGAACCAGTGGAATGGAGATGTCTACCTCCTCCAGTCAGTGTAATAGAAGTGGTTCCTGAAGTAGACCATGCTGAACGGGTAGTTGAGGGTCGGGTGGATCACTCTTCGACCAGAACCATCTGGTGATATACACTCCAAACGCTTCGTACCTGACACACAGAGGAGAACAACATGGATCAATGGGATCTAAAGTGAACTTCTGGGTTTCTTGTTGTGTTTTTTGGGCGAAGATAAGCTAACTGCTGTATCGTGTACAAGACCAGTTTTTGTCTCAAGGCCACCTTTTGAAGGTTTGAGCGGTAGAACCACATGTTTGGATTTTATTTTCGTGGCCCATGCTTGTGTCTTGATTCATTTGTTAACATCATTATTTTGACTGGATGCTAAACTTCCTGCTTCAAATATAACCAGCAAGTCGACTCGCTTCACCCTGCCCCACTTCAAGAAAGTAAATATATCAGATAGAAGACGCTCTGTCTGGGAGATGTCGGAACAAAAGAGGTCATTTGCAAAGCAGCATCCAAAAGAAAACACGGCAGCGGATAAATTCTGCAGTGTACTGCAATGTCAAACTTTTACCTGAACTTAAAAAGGAAGCATGAACAAAAATAGGCTAAGTGTTAGCGACGCTAGGAGAGTTAGCAATCTGACTTTGTATCAAACCTCTTTAGAAAACTCTGCTTGTCTCCCAAATACATTTAGTAAATATTTACTTTGTGTAAATATATATATATATATATATATATATATATATATATATATATATATAAGCAACCTATGTATAAAGTAGACAGTATGTTTCAGTGGACAATGCAATGGTTTACATGTTTTTAAATAACTGGCCAAAGACAGCGGGTGTAACTATAGTGAATGCAGTAGAGACACATGTATATAGAGCACAAGCCAGTTCATATCGACATGGAAGTCCTGTTTGCCGTAAAAATGGCCACTCGATAGGGGGCGCTGGGGTATTTCAGGCAGCAAGAATGGAAAGTTGGAAAGTGCCGTATCCGTAGGTCACAGGCTACGCGTACGGGTCCGTATCTGTAGACACTACGTATAACAAAAAATGTGACCACACAGCAGCTGAAATTGAGGTCAATTAATCACTTTACACCAGATTCACAGCACAGTGTCGTTTCTAACTCAAGTACACGGTGAGTTTGCAGATGACGTTGCAGTTATCACATTAACTGTACGGCAGTTTTGCTTGGACATGACTCTGAAGCGACTGTCAGTTAACATGTAGTGTAACGTTGGCTGTATTAAAATGCTGTATCTGGGAGCATAGGGAGCTGAGAAGAAGCAGACAGAAGTAAAGGTCCAACATCAGCTGAGTTAAAGTTAAACTGAAGCACACTGAAGGAGGCATGACAATCCAGAAACTCACCTAATCCTTGTTTATTGTTTTAAATGAGTGTCTTCACCTTCCATAAATGTGTGTCACACTGGGAACTACACTTAGACTAGGTGGTCTTCACTACAACACTATTCCTATCACTCCCAGTGCTTTTTTAGGAGAATATCCAGTACATTAAACATAGCTACATTTATTTTCCTCAAACATGCAGAGGTTCGAGCCAAAACCCCAGCAGGCAACAACCTAAGAAACTCCATCCCTGTCTGTGAGTCTCACTGCTGAATCAACTTGTCATATTTACATTTGGCAGCTGGACAGTCAGAGACTCTCCTTAGAGACGTTTTAAATCGGACTGTAGAAGCTCGGGGCATAAACACGGATCACATGACCGGTCATCAAATTTAGCGTGGTCGTAGTAGCAGCCATGTTTACCTGCGTCGGCCCAGCAGACCTGTCCAGAAGAAGAGTCGTACGTTAGAGCGTTCGGCAAACCGATCCCGTCAGACACGACCACTTTGCGGTTTTGCCCGTCCACCGACGAAGACTCGATCTTTGGAGCCTCTCTGTTCCAGTCGGTCCAGTACAGAGTCCTGCAGGCAGAAACAGTGAGAGACGGTTGGCTCTTTTTAAATTCAGGAAAAACGATCAGCTTCTCGACTGGATTTGCATTTTGTTGACGGCCACAGTGAGGCGAAAATGCTTCTTTTTGCGGTTGAGTTTCAGCATAGACTTGTTTTGGTGCCGAGTGCTGGGATCTGGCAAATATAATGAGACAAGAGGAAAACCAAACACAAGCATGCATACAGCCACAACCACACGCACGCAGTACATGAGGGTATAAGAGCACAGGACTCAAGGGAGCAGCTGTCTCATGCTGATGAGGTCATGGTCACGGTACTCTGAGCAACGTGCGACCTCTGACCTCTGCTCTCAAAGTGCATTTTTTGGTTATGTGTGTACATTTGACAAAAACACAGAAATAAACCAACCAGTGTCGTCATATTCCTCATGGATGTGTTCTAGTGAAGAATCAAATTATATCTTCATTTCAAAAACGCCGCAAATTTGCTCGGATGACAGCACAGCGTGTGTGTGGGCTGCCCATGACGCCACGCTGCTTTTCATCTGCAGATGATGGTGCACATGTGGGCAGTCCACTGGGGGCTATAGGTAACACACACCACATGAGCAATCAACCTCCACACACACAACACATGTGCATGAATGCCATGAAGGCAGATGTTTGCGTACGAGACGCTAATACGTGCTTCTATAATGTGCGCGCGTGTAATTTTGGTGCGTCTGCATCGATGTGTGCGACTGTGTGTCTGTGTACGGGAACATGTGAAGGCTCTGAAATCACAGAGCACATGCTTGATCATAAGTGCACCCCTGTGAAGCAGTAATTACCTTTAGGACTTGGCTTTAAGTCAGAACGCACACACATATTTGGCCTCCAGTCAGAAAATAAATTTGAAGCTGTCAAATCAACAATGCGAAACAAACATTCAAGCTTTAATGATTTCGGTTATCGCTGCTGTGTTTAATCATGCTATCAACCACATTAACACACGCACACAGACACACAAGCACATAACTGTTGATTATGTGATTAGCTGCAGTGATGGAAAGCAGATGTTGTTCCTGGAGTGCTGACCAATGAAGGCCTCATGCTTTCACTCTGTGTGTGTGTGTGTGTGTGTGTGTGTGTGTGTGTGTGTGTGTGTGTGTGTGTGTGTGTGTGTGTGTCAAGGATTAATAGCATCAGTGCAGCTTTCTTGGCTCATTTTGGTGCAACACCCACAGAGAACACACTAAAAATCACTTATACGACAGAATTATCAAACATGCGTTACTAAAGGGACACTCCACCCTAAAATCCAGATCCCATCAATTTTCCTACGACCGCCCGTCTCATACTGATGAAGTCATGTTTAGATCACAGCCTCGAGCCCATAACCAGACTCAACAAAACTCCTTGCTCTTTAACATAATTTATACTGTACTAATGAATTAGGTACAGGCCTTGTTGACTCATAGTGAACTTGTGCTTAGCTTCACGGTTGTGGTTGCGGACTAAAAACCATGTGTGCCCTCTCCTCATAGAGAATCACTGGATAGGGAGGGTCTCGTTCTGTCTCAGTGCATCACCTCCAGGATGCTACACTTGATAGCGAAGAGAGTGTGTGGGCGCCTGTTTGTTTCTTCCTCGGGGAAAAGATTTGCGCATGTTTGCAAATCCAGACTAAAGCGTCTCAACGCTTTACAAGACGCAAGTAAAACAACTTCAGATGTTTCCCCGTGAACCTTTAAATAAGCCAAAACAAATAGTTTTACCCAGTGGAAGAAACCACTATGATGGCCCGGGGGTTGACCAAGTCGGTGTCAAACAAGGTCCGTCTCCCGCTGCCGTCCAGGTTGGCGCTTTCAATCACGTCAGGTGTTGAGTCGACCCAGAACATCAACCTGCGTTTGACATCCACAGCCAAGCCCTCTGGACTGACAAGATCTACAGGGAGAACGTACAGGAAGCATTGAGCTCAATCATTTATTTATTCATTCTAAAAATGAAGGAGTGAAAGTGTGTCGTCTTACTCGTGTTGATGAGGATCTCAGGCTCAGCTCCAGCTGCCATCAAAGCTCTGTTGATTGTTCTGGCAGACAAGTCCGTCCAATAGACTTGATTGTCTTTGCAGTCAAAGGCGATACCAACAACTATGGAACCCTGAACACACACAGCAGCATTGGAAAACATGGAATAATTACTGGCTGTGACCCCAAATTTAGTGCATAACAACACCACAAACATCGTCACAGACACTAAATTATAGACGGTCTTTGACTTTTGATAATTACATTTTTGAATTTGCACATAAAGTAATTCAACTAGCCAGCTAGTGTTGTAAAGTAACAGTCAAGACGCACTTATTTTTAGTTTATTTGGCCTTGGAGGTGATTTATCAGCATGAATAATAACTTTTTACCTATATCTATATCTATATCTATATATATATATATATACACATATTTTTCTGGTCATATATTCGCAAAAATGTAGGTGTAAGCAGCAGATGTCAGTCGACACAAGGCATCATGTTCCCAAACCAGGCCAGACCGGCTCCTTGTTGCTAAAATGAATTAGATCAGTATTACCGTTGTTCTATACTACTGTAGAACCAACTGACTTCCAACACAGAAGACAATGTTAAATTACATTTTTGTACCATACTTTCTTTTGTTTACATTTATTGCATTTTTACAGTACATCTTTTGGAATCAAAGTAAAAACAGAACAAGAAAAGCACTGAGAGAGTGAAGAACTCCACCAAGGCTGCTCAGTCACTGTATCATTTCAGACGCCTAAAATCTTGAAAAAATGTGTGTCAGAAATCACAGCAGTATAGAATGTGGTCATTTAATATAGATGTACCCACAAATAAAATTACCTTGCGGTGAACACAGGCGTGTGTTATGCATGTGTACGTTATGTTCACATACCGAGTCACATGACCTAAATATGTAGCTGGTGCCAGGAATTGATGGGACTTGGAAACACCCCCACAATTTAATCAATTGTTCCTTGTATCATTTCTGACAATTTAGTCCCAATAAGTCCGCAGCGTTCGATTTGTAGTAGGGCCACAATCGTTTGATCATCAGCAGGCAGCTGATGTAGTGTTCACTTGTTGTCATGGTTACAGTGATGCCATGTCGCTATCTCACTATGATACAGAAATCCCTGGATCCAGACTATAAGCAGCATCACTGCCAAAATCTAATCACTTGACCTTGTGTCATTTCTGACCTTCCCTGAAAATTTCATCCAAATCCATTAGTCCATTTTTGACGGCCAGACACCCAGACAAACGCCAGTCGTCGCATAACACCATCGTTCCTTGGCGGAGTAATAACATCTATGTGAGTAGGAATCAGCCAGACGTGACAGAATGTGAAATAAAGAATCTGTCCATTTGTGACTTACATGTAGCGTCAACAGTGTTTTGGAGCGGCTTGCATCCAATCTGGTCCCGTTGAGCGGCAGCGCTCCTATTTTCTGCCCCTGAGCGTACAGCAGCGTGACATCAGTGTTTGTGGGAGGGGTCACATTTGGGCGGGGCAATGGAAGTACAGTGGGTGGGGCCACTGAGGAGATACCTGGGGGCAAGAAGTGATGGTTTAAAAAAAATCATGAGTGTTGATTACTGATGATACAATAAAATCCCATGACAACAGATACTTACATGCAGGTTTAACAGCATCATGTGATCTGGTTCCAGGAACCTCCCGCCCGTCCTGGTCCACACACCAACAGTACGTGGTCTCCCCGTAACACTGGACTGGACTAAGAGGGTATGGGAATTAATTTTCTGGAGAAATTTGTAGTCTAAAAGCTATTGAGTGTGTCTGAGTGGTGAGTACCTGAACTGTCCATCCGGCTCACACTGAGGCACATACTGCTGTGGCGCTGGCTGTCCACCGTAGTGTTCAATCAAACTGGCCCTCCATCGCTCACACACACTCTCAGGGCGAAAAGTCGGACCCACAGAGACTAAAGGAGACACAAATCCTTCTTAAAGCTAAATATAATCCTACACAGTCGTAGAATTACAATCCTGATGCGAGCCATTATTATTCAGTTATATTGTCAGAATGTTTTCCCAGCTTGCTGAGTTTATACTGCAGTGATAGTGGGAGCGCTTGATTCACGGTGAGGAGACGCCCAGTGTTTAAAGAGGCGCACACATACACACTCCCTACTTTTGTCAAAACTGTTTACCATTTTATAATCCCTTTAATAACTCACTTTATGGAAGAGCTTTAAAACTAAACCCGAAACCACTTTAGGCTTCTACAAATGTTTATACTGGCCTCGCTCTCTCTGAGTGTAAATTTCTACTGTGAGACTCAACAGTTTCTAGACTGAGAAGGAGATCAGGATAATATCTGAACGGAGGAGAGAACAACTCCGGTGAGAGATCAGAAGAGGCTAACTAAACAATTAAACGGATTTCTTTTTTTCCAGCAGTATTTATTGCAGTGGCAGCTACAATTTAGTTTGATGAATCACATGGTTTTACTTCTATTTACTGTTCTGCCACATGACCTACCGAGTTTAGCGGTTTAGAAAAAAGCAGCAAATTGATGAGTTTTCAATCCTCAGACTAACTTAGTGTGTTGGCAATGAGCTGCATCACTTCTGTGGGTACACATAAATACAGACTGACTTTAAATAGCACACTAATATGAGGCTTTAATGTTTCTGTTTGATTCCTGCATCACATTATCTACTAAATTTGTTTTAAATTTAAGTTGTGAATACAAATAAAACTGACAAATGATGGGGTATAGCCACTCAAATAATGCTCCATGTTAAAGAGGACATGAATCCCAAAGCCAATACAAGCAGGAAAGGATTTTTCCTCAATTCCTGCATAAGATTTTAGTGCATTTCTCACCAGAACACAGATGTAAAACAGACTGAGCAGGTGTGAAAGGAGGCATAAGCAAGGTGGGCAATGAAATAACGTTTTAAGATCGTTGAATTCAGGTTTGTAAACACAACAAAGTGTGCATACGTCTGTGTTTGTGTCAGTCTGTGCAGCATCTGTAGGGTGTAACACTGTGTTGTCACACCGCTGCTCTGGCCTTGTTTTGGTCCGGTTGCATGGCAACAGCTGGCAGCTCATCGCACCACAAAATGACCACTTCAGATGTTGGGATGGTCATAAATGGAATTTATAGCGAGGACTGAGTTTACGGAGCAGTCTCTGTGTATATTCAAAAGTGAGTGAGAATCACATTGTCGCAGAGAGAAAGAAAGGGGCAAAGAATCAGGTCAAATTTTTGGTCTGAAATGTCAAAACAGACAGTAGTGCAGTCAGTCAATTTTACACATTTGCTATTTTGCAGATTAAATTATTTGTTGTATATGTAAACTTCATGATATAGACTCCAGTTGTGAATTTCTGTAAATATGTTAGTTTGCTTTACATCCATGAGAGGATTAAGAGTATACCAACATGACAGCTGGCTCTGCAGTTTGTTTGGATGCACAAATCCTTGGCTCTATCGATATCCGCGAACCTCAAAGTGTCTCAAACAATCTCACAGCCTCACCTGGTCTATCACAGTCCACACGAGCTGCACCAGGTGGAGTCCTGCTTCCTGCTCTCTCCTGTCCCCTACTGTCCACACACCAGCAATGTCCAGTGGAGCCATGACACTGCAATATGTAACGATAGAAACAATATTATTAAAGATCAAAAATAAAAAAAATGGTAGTCAAGCATCACCAGACAATTGGACTGATGTGAACTTGTCTGGAAATGTTCAGTTCATCTTTGACTTCCAAGGGCTGTTATCAGCAGCCTGAGGACTCAACTGGGTAGCTCAACAACCAAATCTGCTGCATATTAGATAAATGGTTGGGATCACCTGGTAAATGACGACTGAAACGTCACATCTCAGATTTGTCTGGTTACCAGGCTTCAGAAATTCACAAAAAAAACCGTATCTCTGTCTGCAAAGAAGACATAAATATATCACCTGTCGAGAAATGTACTGTCCTTCTGCGTCACACTGAGGTACATAGGCTCCAACTGCAGGATACCCCTCTGGACCGGCGGACTGAACACTGGCTCTGTGGTGCTCACAGTGAGTCTTGGGACGTTGTGGCTCCGCTGGAGAAAATGATCAAAAAGTTAATAGGCTACACATGAGTTTTTATGTCATAAATGATGTACTATAGATTGAAATGAGGTTGATTTTGCTCAGCTAAGGATGTTGATTGCAAACCTCTTTGCAGATGACACCCAGCTTTCTCTACTTTGATCTGACACACAGGCTGCAGTGGGAGTGAGAGAAAGCTCTTTTTCTTAAAATTTCTAGTGTTTAAAGTCTCCCTCTTTAATGGAAAACAGTCACTCCCACATGAACTACTCTCTTGGTACATAATTTGTAACTACACAACTCTTAACATTCTGTATCAGTTACAATAAATAGCTGCTGGCTGGGGTCCTAAACATTCCCGTCAACCTCTGCAACTCTCCCACGGCGTTCTTATTGTACTGCCAAACATTACGTATAATCAACCTGTACTTTTATTCTGTCCTGCACCTTCTTAGAGACGCTGAAATGCCCTTGTTATATTCAGTGCAAAAACACCAGCGTAAAACAGCAAACTTCACCTGGTTTGTTGCAGTCTTTAGGGGTTGTTCCAGGTGGAGTCCTGGTTCCGGCTCTCTCCTGTCCATTACTGTCCACACACCAACAATGACCAGTGGAGCCATGGCACTAACACAACAATCAAAGATGAATTATCTGTAATTCCTTTAAGTTAGTCAAAGAAATAGCAAACTGAGGCAAAAACAGTAGAAGGCCCCCTCCAACAAAAGAAATGGACTCTAAACATGTGACTTTGAGGCACAGACATGAGTTTTTTGGAGTTAAATCAACGACCCCAGAGGGACTTTAAATTGTTGTGTAATTTGGTGCAAACCTGCAGGGATATGTACTGCCCATCAGCATCACATTGTGGCACAAAAGCTCCAACAGCAGGATATCCCTCTGCAGTGGTAGCCTGAGCTCTTTCTCTGTGGTGCTCACAGTGAGTTTTTGGGCGCTCTCGTTCATCTGGAAAACATTTAGAAGTTTACACAAGTTATTAAGATAAACACAATCAATGTTTCACCTAAAATTAACAGCACTCTGGTGAGCTATTATTCTTTATTGACTCAACATGTCAGTGAATTTGCACAGACTGGACCTAAGCTACACTTCTCTTGTTCCTCTATGCTGATGAAATTTAAATACCTTGGCAAGAAGGCCTGTGAAAGACCTCTCCATCCTCTTTGTTAGTAAAATGATGACTCCTGCACAGTCTACAGTTTTCATTATGATCCCTGGCAGACCCTGAAAACCTGGTAATCATTACTGACATTGTTGTAGGTCTACACTGACTCTGCTCATGTATAAACTATCCTAAAACCTCCTGGCTGATGACCATCATCAACCCTACGTCTCATCCTGAATGGTTGAGAACATTTGTGTCCGTCTCCTTTAACCCTCCTGTCATCCTGCGGGTCAAAATTGACCCATTTTAAAGATTGAAAATGTGAGGAAAAAATTTTTTACTCATTTTTTGAAAACATTTCCTTGAATTTTCTTGCCAAATTTGAGGGATTTTCTAAAAATAAAACTTTAAAGGAATTATTGGAATTTTCTTCCTGAAGATTGTGCAAATCTTTATAAATTTAGGGAATTTTTTTGCTGAATTTTTGGATTTTTTCCAGACAAGGAACAAAACTTTTGGTGCCTGTAAATGAGGCTTACAGGAGGGTTAAATTACTCATCATCATGCTGCATATTCCCTCCTTTCTGTTTCTTAGTTGAGACACTACAAACTGGTGCGTACTGTATTACCACAATGTGAGTAAGAATACAGCAGATATGATTACCAGAGCAAAGACAGAGCAATAATCTCACCTGGTTTGTCACAGTCTTTGGGTTGTGTTCCAGGTGGAGTCCTGGTTCCTGCTCTCTCCTGTCCATTACTGTCTACACACCAACAATGTCCACTAGAGCCATGGCACTGAAATACAGAGCAGTATTAGGAAGAAGAAGAACACAAAAACAAAAACATGACAAACAAAAAAGGGGCAAGAATAACCACAGAAGAAGTTGAATCAAACTCGGGTACATTTATTCAAAGTAATCTTAAAGCACACAGTGTCTGTCTCAGTAAGTCTTTGAACAAACGCTGACCTGTAAAGGAATGTACTGTCCTTCTGCGTCACACTGAGGCACATAGGCTCCAACTGCAGAATACCCCTCTGGACCGGTGGTCTCAGCTCTGTCTCTGTGGTGCTCACAGTGAGTCTTGGGACGTTGCGGCTCATCTGGGTGAGAATGAGAAACACATTTACACGATTTATTAAGAAACGTAGGCGTCGCTCGCAAAACAGACGTGAGTCACGAAGCAGTCACGCAGACTTTCTGCAGCTCCTGAGTCATAATGTTTAGGAATTTTAGATTCAGCTCCACATAAACAATTTAAGGTCAAGAGAACGTATTTAGTGCTCTCGCTGATGGATTTCACAGCGCTGGATCTCTCTCTCTTATATCTTTACAAGCATTCCACTTTTAAAGGCTTTTAAGCAGCTTAGATAATTCTGTCTTGATCCTCTCTGGATGCACTTATTAGGGTTCTGTAGAGACATCTGTTTCCCCCACACATCTTGAGCACTGGTGTTCCACCTGGTTGACTGCTAAGAACACTAATATTTCTCTCAACACCCGATATGTCAGCTCCGTTGGCACAACCCAAAGCCCTCCTGCTACTGCTGCTACTGGCCTTATCAAGCTGGACTCATTGATCATCCCCTCTGGCTGAGCTCCTCCAGCTCATCAGAAATCTGCACAATGTTTGAGGCTGTTGTCATCCATTCACTTCATCCTCTACCTTTTAATTTAGCTGAGATCCAGTACTTAAAAGTAACTATATGTCCTGACAAGTGTGGAATCTGTCAGCTAGAATCAGCAGCCTCACCTGGTCTGCTGCAGTCTACAGATGGTGTACCAGGTGGAGTTCTGGTTCCTGGTCTCTCCTGTCCTCTACTGTCCACACACCAACAATGTCCTGAGGAACCATGGCACTGAAAAATACAAAGAATTGCAATCACAATTACAAACAAAAGATATAGGTGTCTTCCCTTAAAGCTATAGATTTATAAATATTGTACCTGCTGAGGTGTGTATTGTCCTTCAGCATCACACTGAGGGACAAACACTCCTGGGATGGGAAGTCCCTCTGGAGTGGTGGTCTGAACACTGTCTCTGTGCTGCTGACAGAATGTTTTCGGACGCTCTGGTTCATCTGAGGACAGATTATAAAGGTAAGAGGATGCAAACATTATAGATTATAAGCACATAAAAACCACAAATGCAAAAGTGTGTCTGGTGTGATACAAGATAGAACTTTCAATGGAGTTCCTTTTGTGCACAGATGGAGCACGGCTCTGTCATGTACGTGGAACAGGCATGAGCACTGACTTGTGTGAATCAGAATATCATGTGGCGGCACCCAATCAGCATCACGACCTGGATTATAGGCATTTTTGAGACCATTTGGGTCTGTAGAAGATGCACGGTACCAAAGTCTAAGAGGATTTCAGCCAAAAGGTGTTTGACGGGCACTGAAGATTCATTCCCCACATTCATCCTGAAGCATTGAAGACACAACATCCAGCACAAACAGCCTGAACTGTGGTGTGACGGCAGCTGACGGATACATTGTGCCAAACGTGTTTTCAATCAGTTTTTGTCAGCACCACACGGTGATTGACATGCCTTCCCTGTGACGTTTTATTCTCCTTCAAAATAAAATTGAAGTGGAGCTGTTTTGACAGTGGAAGAGATCTATTCCGCTACAGATGGTGCTTAACAAGATTTTTCTTTATTATAGGCACATTTTGATAACATACGATTTTTTTCTTTTGACTGAAATCTAAAATTGTTCATTACACATAACATCAAATCATGTGGAAAACAACAACACATTATGAGTATTCTCACCTGGTCTGTCACAGTCTTTAGGTGTTGTACCGGGTGGAGTCCTGGTTCCTGCCCTTTCCTGTCCTCTGCTGTCCACACACCAACAATGCCCAGTGGAGCCATGACACTGAAGCAAAAATAATTTATACAATTAGGCCTACAGTTCTTCATGTAAGCTCATAAATGTAATGCTTGGTAATTGAGCTGCCACCAAATGCTGACCTGTAGAGGAATATACTGTCCTTCTGCGTCACATTGAGGTACATAGGCTGCAACTACAGGATACCCGTCTGGACCGGTGGACTGAACACTGTCTCTGTGGTGCTCACAGTGAGTCTTAACACGCTCCGGTTCATCTAGATGAGACAGATTGACAGGATCACAACACATTATTTAAAGCATGTATAATCATAAATAGAACTGACACCATCCTTTGATTCTAAATCGACTGAACATAAAAAAAATATCCAAAATTTTCAGAGTTCTTGCTGATATAAAACGATATTTTAAACATGCAACATTTTTAAAAATAAAAATTGAATTATGTCTAAGCGTGACTGATTGTGTTCAGGTTTAGTCTGTGGGATACATGGTCAGAATTTTTCATTACTGTGGCCTCAAGAACTAAAAATCATCTCACTTTTAATACCACTACATGAAATGATCTCTGCTGGACACACAGTTATAAAAATACTGTGCAGCAGATCGTATCACTCGCAGTCGGTGAGAGCAATCGGCTATAAATTAGGCAGGATTATAAAACTCCACTCCAAGCCTGTAAATCTTTTCATGTTTAGCTGGATATTACTTAGCAAAACTAACAGAGTCTCCGCAACAGTTTTTATGATGATAAAAAATTGCTCGATGAGTAACATGTGGTTTTCAGTTGGGTAGTTGCCATGGTATGCCCCCAGGTCAACATTTACAATCAAGAAACCACAACTTGGCAGGTATTACCCCATAAAAAATTGATTCAGCCGACATGGAACTGCGACCACTTATAGTTTATGTAACAAAAACACACGTGCAGCAATTTTTCTCATGTTTTTCTAGCTTCATCGTACTCTTTCACTCTGCCAGCCCCACACTCACTCACACTGATATCACCTGTTTTTCCAGGCATTCCAAGGCTATGACCCAATGACCCCAATAGAGCACCACTTACAAGGTTAGACACACACTCACGTAAACGTGCTGCTTGACTTGTCACTGAGTTGAGGAATTAGGGGGTTCACAGGTCAATGTTTAACAAGAAAACCTTGGAGAGTCATGACATAATACACTGATGCTGGGTCTGCTCAGAACAAAACAGTTTGAAGCTCTCATGGAAAGCTGAATAGTGCTGGAGGTCTGTCAGTCGTTGTCTGTTATTGTTACTCACCTGGTTTGTCGCAGTCTTTGGGTGGTTCACCAGGCGATGTCCTGCTCCCTGCTCTTTCTTGTCCCCGACTGTCCACACACCAACAATGTCCAGAGGAGCCATGGCACTAAAACATATTTCAATTGTTTATGTCAGGAGTGTCAAACTCATTCCAGTTCAATTTCATCCCAAGTGGGACAGACCAGGAACATGATAACATAATTACCTATTAATAATGACATTTTTCCCCTTTGTTTTAGTGCAAAAAAGTACATTCTGATAATGTTCACATTTAATGAAGTATATTTTTACAAACATCATGAAGAAACTGAAATTTCTGAAGACATGAAATTTCAACAATATTAAGCCTCAGTTTATCATTTGTGTATCACAGTGCAGAGGCATGCCATATTCAGCCTGGAACGGAACAATATTATATTTTACAGCTTGTCAAGACCTAGAAACTATTTTAAATTCCCATTCATTTCCACGTCTGTGTGGTAATCCTGACACGCCACACGAACTAAAGTGGGAACTATTAAGGAAGAAGGTTCAGTTGTCCGCCTGCCTTGCAAAGGTGGTAAATGCATACATAAAAAATACATAAAAGTTGTGGCAGTGCATCAACAATAGGGTTTAACCAAACCAGACTCAATCACACTGAAGCTGCTGACTCACATTACAATGCACAATGTTCAAGGTATTTAAATATTTGAACTGTTTGGCAGCCCTGGTTCACGTTATCTTGCATCCCATGCTGACCTGCAGTGGTGTGTACTGTCCTTCTGTGTCACACTGGGGTACATAGACACCAATGACAGGAAGTCCCTCTGGTGAGGTGGTCTGAACACTGTTTCTGTGGTGCTCACAGTGAGTCTTGGGACGCTCTGGTTCATCTGGGGAGATGTAAGTGAACATTTTGATGTCTTTACACTATCAAATCATTTTATTAAAGACTATCTTCTAGGAAAAAGGGTAATACCTGGTCTGTCACAGTCTCTGGGTCCTGTACCAGGTGGAGTCCTGGTTCCTGCTCGCTCCTGTCCTCTGCTGTCCACACACCAACAATGTCCAGTGGAGCCATGACACTGTGAGGCATCATTTAACGTTAAAATCAGCATCTCATACGACTCATCAGTTAGAGAGTTTGCTGCTGTGTCAGTCACCTGCAGCGGCCGGTATCGTCCCTCAGAGTCACACTGAGGGATGAAGGCTCCGATACTCGGGCGTCCACCGAGTTCCACTCCACTCTGCAGACTGTCTCTGTGCTGCTCACACGGGCTCCTGGGGCGAACTGATGGTCCTGCGAAATAATTAGATTGAAATTATATAAACATATTACATTATGCCAGTTTTTGTTAATCTGTCAGGTATTTTTATGTAGCATACATACTCCTACGTACTTAAATACTTTCTGATGTGTTAAACAATGAAAAAGATGAAACAAAATAGAAAAGTGAACTGAAAAATGATCTCTATATGTATTTCATTATACATTTAGAGTCACACATCGTGCATCACTATAGTAACAGTTCTGCTGACCTTCCTGCTGGGAGCAGTAGAAACCATCACCGTGAAACCCAGTTTGGCACTGACACCGGAAGGATCCCAGTTCATTGATGCATCTGGCATTGACGTGACACGGAGACGAGCTGCACTCGTCTACATCTGAGCAAGCAGAGGCATAAACCAAGATATGCTTACATTGTAGCTTTGAAACTCTGCTGACTACACAAATGTATGCTGGTAGACTACACAGAAAATACAGGATCATTTAAATTTAATGTAAAGTATTACATTAAAGCTCTATTTGTCAACGTGGGAAGGAGAGAGTTCATCCAAAGTTCACACTGATGGGTGAAAGGAGGACACACAAACACACACAAACACACACAGCAGCAGGACTTTGCTCCTCCACACATTCCAAAGCAACAAACACATTGTGCCATCGCTCCATTTGTCTTTGCCTTCACTCCCCGTCCTGCCTAATCTCACCTTCTCCTTCTCACATTAGTCCTGTTCTCACATTTGTCATCTATCCTCCCCTCTCCCTGCGTTTCTAGCCTTTGCAGCTGTGCATTACTGTTGCGGAAGAAATGTTATGCCTGCACTCAGACAAGTCAGTGAGTCCCCTCCAAATATTCAGTTCGTTTTGGAACGTGGCGCATTACGTGACTGTGAAATAGTTCTTAGGGGACCAGCCACTGCAGTCAACAAAGGACAAGATAAATGGGAGAATGATGAGTGTTCTAAAGCATGTGTTTACAGGCAGTTTCACTATTACAGTGCATGCAAGCCGACGGGATGAAACTGCTTGATTCAGCAGAAAGCTGCATGTTTAGGAGCTTTAGCTGATACTTTTATGTTCAGTGGTTTTCAGTGGCTTTCTTTGTTGACGCAGATTTTCAAAGAAATGATGGAGTGTCATGGAGTTCAGCTCCCAGACAAACCACTACACCGGGCTTGTTATTAATTTTCAGGGATAATTAACAGGTATTGAAGTCATTTCTACAGACTCATGCACACATGGAGGCTATAAGGAATTCTGGAGCAGCAAACAGTTGCTTTAGTGGGAATTATTCTAACAACTGTGATTACATTAAAATATTTGGCCAGTACTTTTAGAATTAGAACTAGAATGGCTTTATTGTCATCATACATAACATGAAGAAAACATAAAAAGCTTCCGCTGGATGGTGCACAACAATAAGCAATAAGAAATAAAATATCAACATTAATAAAATCAAATGTACATATATAACAGAGCAATATTAAAAATGACAACATCTGCAAAGGAGGCCAGATGTTTTCAATATGGGAGGTAAATGAAATGGAATAATGGAATAAAATAGAATAAGAAGCAGTAAAATTGAATAAATATGTCAGGAAATTGCACGAAAGCAGCGAAAAGTGACATTGCGCATTCAGGTAGACAGGTGTTTGGAGTTCAGGGGTCTGATGGACCATGGGTAGAAACTGATACTTTATTGTTGGAATGAAATGTGTAACAGTAACTGGATGGAGTGTCATAGTCTAGACATTCATGCTCCCTCAGGACAACTCCAGTGATCTACTGACTTTCATATTAATGTCACTCCATAAAACACACACACACACACACAAAAAAAAATCACTTATTCAATGGAAAAATCTCAACATTTTGTACCAAATGTTCATTGTGCTTCAGACTTTCCTCTTATTCTTATGTCCTGAAGGAGCTTAGAGCTGAATAAAAACGCAACTCACCAACACAGGTACGCCCATCAAAGCCAAAGTCATAGCCAGTCTGGCACTGGCAGCGGTGACTGCCCGGCAGGTTCACACACTGAGCGTGAGCACCACATGTAGTCACACCTTCAGCACACTCATCGATGTCTGCAGGGAGAGACAGGCAGAGAAAGTGAGACAGTGTTCTAGAAATTTAAATTCCATCTAACAACATGTAGCAGCCACATGTGTGTGCAGAGAATAAAAGCTGTAATTAGGGGTCATTACTGCTGATTTTAGTGCATATACATTGTGTGCATGCTTGTGTTTCTAAAACATGTACCCTCCACACCTGCGTTCTTAAATGCATGAGCAACACACAGCACAAAACCCCACAGAGAGATTCTGACCAGAGAGGCACTGAGGCCCATCTATGGGAAACGAGGCCGAGCCTGGGGCTTTCTTAGTGCTGTCAGCAGGAGAGACAGGCCTGCTGCTGGGCTAATGACAGGCCACGCATGGGCTTAAAGTCCTGGAAGTCCCTTTTAAGTAAAGAAGGAACATAGAGGTAGAAATGGGAGAGGCAGGATGGGGAGAGGAGAGGAGAGGAGAGGAGAGGAGAGGAGAGGAGAGGAGAGGAGAGGAGAGGAGAGGAGAGGAGAGGAGAGGAGAGGAGAGGAGAGGAGAGGAGAGGAGAGGAGAGGAGAGAAGAGAAGAGAAGAGAAGAGAAGAGAAGAGACAGATAATAGCATCCATCCAGCCTAAACTTGACCCCTTGACACCAGATGGACAAATGTTGATGAAGCGCAGACACACTTCCTTGAGCTGTCTTTAACTCGGTGTGTATATTTGTATGAGAAAAAGGCACCATTAGACTAAGCAAAGACAGGGAAGCACCATAAAGCTCTACAGTGTACATAAACTGTCACGACGCTGCACAGTATATCTAAAAGGAATGTTTAACAGTATGTGGTGTACACACATGTCCAAATAAAGCACTGAGAGATGTGATGGATTGATACCGTAACAGTTGCGTCCATCCCCTCTATAGCCAGTAGCACACTGGCACTGGAAGGCCTGGCCCTCCAGTGGGATGCACTGGGCCGTGGTGTCGCAGTCATGGCTCCCAGCATAGCAGGGGTTCACCAGCTCCGGCCCTGAAGGCTCAACTACAAACGACGAGGGATGACAAAAAAAAATCATGTGATTTTTCTGTGAATGTTCTTAGAGAAAACATTAGAAGTTTTACTGATATATATGTAATCACTGTAGATATTTTTAGGATTTTTTTGAGATATTTACTCAATTGTTGAAAATATTTTCTAGCCAAATTTGGGGGATTTTTAAAAAAATAAAACTTTTAAAGGAAAGTTTTAATTTTCTATTTTATTGCGGAATTTTGGGATTTTTTTTCAGACAAGGAAACAATATTTTTTGGTGCTCGTAAATAAATACAACAGCAGGGTTAAGTACATTTTCTTTCCTATTCCTTTTTGTGCTAATTGTCTTGGACCAGCTTAAAAACAGATATTTTAAAAGAGCAAATACGAATAGATTTAATCTTACAGTAAATGTAATGAGACAGAAAAAGTCTGCGCTACTTGCTCAGCTCCAGCCAGCGTCCTGAATAGAGATGAATTGGATTATTCACCAGTAAAAGTCCAATGAATAGAGCAATGATTACAGGACAGCTTAACTAAACACACATGGAACACCGCTCCAGACAAATTCCCATATGACGGTTTCCTCTTAGGAAGCGATTCCCTTCATGTTCTCAATATTCGACATATGGACGGGGTTAGACACACATGTACATGAGAGGGAGAGGGGGCGACGCACAGACACAGAGATGAGTGAGCGGATGGGAGTTCAGGGTTTCCTCAAACCGCACAGCTCAGACAGACAATTCCAAAAACAAAACCTCAGACTAATTTCTAGAAAATCAGAAATTAAAACAGCAGAGGAGAGAAAACCATGGGAAATCATTAGAGAGGAATGCGAAAGATGTAGAAATGTGCACAAACACTGCATGCTAAACCGCTGAAAAGATGCTGATTAGTGTTAGCTTTAAGCCTTATTTAAGGACTATTCTGATGTTGCGTTTGTGGTCAGGCCAAAAAAACGACTGTCTAAGCATTTCTCCCAAACACTCTGCATCATTATAGGTTTTGCAGAAGAGTCTAGACTCCAAACCACTGGAGTCCAGTTGGTCATAATGTCGACATCATAACAGTAATATCCGTTTTTAATGATGGTTGGACTTTTTCTTTACCGTGGGCATCATCCACCATAAACGACAACAACAACACACTTCACACAGCCAAACACACACACACAGCTTGCTTTCATCTCCCGAGGCCAGAGAGCAATTTTGGCTCATTATCAGAGAGAGAGAGAGAGAAACTCTTCAAAGTCTGAATGTGGCCGGGAAGAAGGAGAGATGAGAGGGTGAGATACACATGGAGTGGAGAGAAGACGGAGGGATAATTAGAGAGAGAGAGAGAGAGAAAGAGAGAGAGAGAACACACACATCTCCCCACACATGCGCTACACACACCATCAAAGTGATGACTGCAGCTTCCCACCTGTTGCTTTTTACAAAATTCATCCACACACACACTCAGTAGCTGGAGGTGCATCGGCTACTTCTAAAATCCAGCGACCCGCCCCCAGAGCGACGTAAAATTATCCGTCATCACCGACTTTTACTGACATATTGAAAAAGAGCCTGAAATTTAAAAGTTTCAAGTAATGAAAGCAGCATTTAAGGGGGCGAAAAACACCACTTTGTTAAAAAAAATGCAAGGGATCCAGAACGTTCAGTCGGAGTAACATATCCATTAGTTTAAAAGCAGATGTTTGAAGGAGATTTTCACAGTTTCTGTAAAGTTTTCTGGAGTTCAAGAGGTAAAGTTCTAAATAAAATATTGAACTGGTCGAAATTCAACTTTTTTTTGATGAATTATGGCATTCCATCTTTGGTAGATTGCACTAAAAACTTCTCTTTACTTCTAGCCACGGTTGTTTTAGCCCTCGTGTGACCGTGCGGGTCAAAATTGAGCATTTTAAAGTTTAAAAATGTGGGAAAAAATATTTTCTGACGTCCACATTTTCAACATTTTTTTGGTGGAAAAAAAGAAATGCTAAAAATGTTTCTTAAGAACATTCACAAAAAAATCTACCAAAAATATTAGAGGTCTTATTGATATATATGGAATCACTTTAGATATTTTTAAGATTTTTTTTGGAAGATTTTTTATTCATTTTCTGAAAATATTTACAAGAATTTTCTTGCCAAATTTGGGTTGTTTTTTTTAAAATAAACTTTTAAGGGAAACTTTTAAGAAATCATTTAAATGTTCTTCCAGAAGCTTTTGTAAATTTTCTGAAATTTTGGGAATTTTTTTTTGCTGAATTTCTGGATGTTATTTAGACAAGAAAACAGCATTTTTGGTGCCTGTAAATGAAGACAACAGGAGGGTTAAAGCATTAATTCATCTATTCATTCATTCATTGACATAATACAGCATTGTCCAAGAGGCTGGAAAGAGTTGAGGCAGCGACAATGTTTACCGAACCCTGTCTGGGCCAACAGAAATGAATAAGACCACTGGGGTGATTTGGGTGCTTTGCCATCAGCAGCATTCACATAGACTTGAGCTTTTCCTGGAAAAAAAGAAAAAGCATTTCTCTCATCCAGAGGTGCCTGTGCATGGAGCTGCAGCAATAAAACAGAGGACCATTCAGTAAAAAAAACGCAGAACTAAACTTAACTCTTTGTTAAACTGCGGCACAAGAGGATTTGATTGTTGTGGGGAACTGGTTGAATCTGAGGTGACTTTCTGATTGTAAACTTTTAGTCCTTCTTCAGCTGGACTTCTGGGCTGTCTTTCATTGATACCAACACAGCCCTCTGTCCTGCTTCAGCTCTGAATCCTTACATAAAAACAAAATCGAGTTCACAGTAACTGGTGCTTAGATTAGGGTCATGGTTGTTCAGATATTTAGCTTTATTTCTCAGAGCCACTGCAGACATAGTTTGCTTCTCTTTCATTTCTGTTTTCTGGAACTTAAGGACTACTCTATTCAGCATGCTGACACCCGATTATTACACATTATATAGAGTACAAGTGCGTCTGTCTCCCTTGTTTCAACTGAAAACATGCACAGAAAATACTAATTTGAGGCGAGTATCCTAAATTACACAACGCAACAACTGCACTCAGGTAAACTTGCTCTCTCTCAATGCGATTCTCATGACATCACTGGGCAGCTATTCTGACCAGCAACCCCCCTCCACCCCCCTGGAAAATCTGTCATTGGCTGGGATATTATTTCCCAGAAAGCATAAGACCCTCAAACACACACACCCTCTGTTTGAGACGCACACATCACTTAACCTGTGTTTACAAAACCCCTGATCCCCGAAAGCTCTTCCAGCTGTGCTCTGGGTGTATTGCTGTGTGTGAGTGTGTACATGTGTGACATATGTCATCATAACCTTTTTAATCAGCGTGTTGACATTTAAATGACAGAAACTTGGTCTGGATCCAAAAACCGGGGGAAGAACTGTCTCTCTCTCGCTCGCTTTTCCGTCTTAAATTCTTGCTTTTCCTCTTCATCTTTCGAGGTCTCTTGTCTCTTTCCGTCACTATCTGGTTTTCATCAGATGGACCGGGTAAAGAAAGCTTGATGATGTGTGTTGACAGAAACAGAGCATGACGCATGTAAACCCCGTCGCTCTGATACCTAGATGAGTGCAGAGACTGTACAAGGGCGAAGGAGATCACGCAAAAGTGAGACAAAACCCTTAAATTTAACACAAAAGCTGTGCATTATTTCCTGTGTTGAACCAGCCATTAATTGGGGCCTAAGTGAAACCTCAGATTATTGATGCTAGATTCACTTTTCACTGGTGTGTAATAAGAGATTTAATTGCTATTTATGCACACTACAAAACACAGATCCATTCAAACTGAATTGCCTAATTGTTTCCTATGTAAACTAGTTCACTGGCTCCACTGCTGACACACTGCATCACTACTAAGAATCTTTTGGTACGTTAGGTTTGCAGATATCAGACATTTTTTTGTAAGATTTTCGCTGGGTGCAGTTCTCTCCCTAAATTCTCTCACAGCTGAAATTATATTGCAGAAACAGAAGTAAAGCATCTGTGAACAGACCACAAACATACCAATGTCACTATAACCAAATATTTCTACATCTGGGGCAGAATATCAGCTAGTCATAACGACACAAGACCGAGCACATCGAGTCAAAACACAAAGATTTCTGGTTTTGATTTTATGTTCCAGAAACACAAAATACTGACAAACACCAAACCCAACAGGGAAGTGAACATTTTCTCTGAACACCAAGATTGATTTGTTTTCCCTCATGTTAAAATCTTATTCAATACTGATGGCTTCTATTCTGTTTTACCGGCTAACTTTACAAAACAACGTTAAAATGTGTCCACATTCAAGTCAGAACCGTCAGTCATCTGCAGGAACAACCGAAAGCAGTCGAGCACTTAGTCAGCCGTGACGCAGACTGTGGTTATGATCATCCCTAAAGTGGTCTAAGTGTGTCTACAGCATTTGGTAGACAATAAATCCAGAACAAGCAGCGGTAATACAGACATGTTAACATTGTTTTCTATGGTTTCAAAGTATAATTACCTCCATCCTCTGCTTGCAGCATGTGTGCTTAAACCTGAGCTTTATCCAAGTCTGCGCCGTGGTTTGGCTGAGGTTTCTGTGGCAGCGCTACAACAATTACTAGGTGGTCTGGTTTCTAGCTGGGTTTCTGGAGGAGAAAATGTCACGTTTTCAACGCCTCCAGTGTGTTTGCCCACTAAAGGAGTGACAGAGACGGTCTGGAATGGATTTAGGGAGTCAGTTTCAATACACTGGTCACAATAAAATGGGCAAATGTTGGTCTTTAGTTGAAGGTATTTAATGTCATCACATGACTGATATTACTTCAAATTATTCTCACTGGTTTGACCCTTTTACAAATATGATTTGTTTTTAATTTTTCAAGCTGCTTGCTGTCAGTTTTTGAACGCACTTCATACATCTTAAATCAGTTCCAAAATGTGGTTGCTTTGAATCTCTGTGTTCTTTCTGTGCACTGTGTTCTGTATTAATTTATTTTATGTTGTTGTTTTTAGTTTCCATGAATTAGAGCCGCTTCTGTTTCTTGTACATGTTTTTAATGACCTCTGGCTGAACAACAAACTGGCACTCAGAGGCAAAGCTACTCTCCTGGGAGTCTAAAACCTCTGAAACAACATTTAGATTATTGCAGAAGATTAAACTCTACAATCACAACCCCAGATACCACTCCATTTAATGTCATCATCGTTAGTAATGTGACGGTGGCGTACATTTATCCATCTGTTTGTTTGTCTTTTTGTGTGCAACATTACTCAGAAACGGACTAACAGATTTGGATGAAATTTTCAGGGAAGGTCAGAAATGACACAAGAATCAAGTGATTAGAATTTGCCAGTGATGCAGCTCATAGTCTGAAGCCACAGATTTGTTGAAGATTTCTTTACCATTGCAAGATAGCGGCACGGCGTCACTGTAACTATGACAACAAGTGAACACTACATCAGCTGCCTGCTGATGATCACATGACTGTGGTCCTACTACAAATCCATCACTGCGGACTTATCGAGACTTATCCGTTGGAAATGATACAATGACTGAGCAGCCTTGGCGGAGTACTGAGCTCTCTAAAAGCTTTTCTTGTTATCTGTGTGGTGCTGTTTAAATTTGAAGGAAGACAAAGAGGAGGATATATGACAATAAACACGGTCTTTTAAGGTCATTCAGACAAGAAGATTAAGAAGACAGCATTTAACTGACTGGACCACATCTGAATCCTAACAGCGATTTAACTTTGGTTTGACTCACCTCCAACTGGGCTGATCTTGTTGGTGATGGCGTATCTCAGGATCCGCTCTTCCTTGACGTACATCACAAACACCCTCTCCATGGTGATCTGCAGCGTCTCCGGGATGGCGGCGCGGTTGTCATGCTGACAGTCGCGGTAGGTGATGTTCTGTTTCACCTGGAAAGTGAAAGACTCAGAGCCTCGTTCTGCTGAAACGACTGAAAACTCTCTCACAGAGGTGGAGGTGGCAACTGCAGGACACAGAGAGACAATTTCAGGAAAAATGAACCACCAGGTGTTAAGCACTGTTTGTCTTAGATTGTGTGGTTGTTATGGTTACCGGAGGGGTAGTACTGGTATGTCTCCTTGAAGGGATCCAAGGTAACTTCCGCTCCAGGTGGCAGGAAGGGCACGCTGCCGCTGAGTACAGTATCCACAGTGAGGTGGTTGTGGTCGTCAAGGCCTCGGCCAGTCTGAGTGATTGACAGGCGCTGGCTGCCGGGGTAAAACAGCAACTCTGCGTGGCGGGTGAACTCAGCACCTGGCAACACAATTAGTCAGCAAATCAGTCAATCTCTTGTTGGTCTTTTTGTATATTACACAATGGTGCAGCCGTTGCATATCAGAAAAAAAGTGGAATTTCTGCAGCGGTCGCACACACACACACACACACACACACACACACACACACACACACACACACACACACACACACACACACACACACACACACACACACACACACACACACACACACACACACACACACACACACACACAGCTGTTTCCCATTAGAGAGGGGAGGTGGAAGCCTGATATCACATCACATCCCTGGAGACAATACAGCTGGCTGGAAGATCGAAAACACACACACACACACACACACACACACACACACACACACACACACACACACACACACACACACACACACACACACACACACACACACACACACACAGAGAGAGAAAGAAACAGACACAGAATGTCCTCGCTGTAGAGGAGTTCCCTCTTCTCTCAGGAGACGTGCTCAAGAGTCAAAAACGTAGACGACATAGTGAACAATGCCGACAACAACACAAGTTCACCTGTGATTTTGAATCCTCCTTGACTATTGGGCAGCTCCAGTGCAAACAGCCAACCGAACAGCTCTCCTATTGGTGCCACTGGCATCAGAGCCCAGCCCGCTGGTTCAGGTACCTGAGCAACAGGAGCGACGTTCACAGAGGTCAGGTAAAAGAGGAAAACGGGCTCAATAACTGGGTATATTTTCAGGCTTCTACCTCGCTGATGGCGGTGTATGCTCTCCCGTCTCCCACCACGATGTAGGCATGTAGATCGATGTTGTTCAGCTGCACTGGAGTCTGTCCCACCGTCACAGTACCGCTCACCTTACCGCTAACACGCTGGGGAGCACCTGGAGGAGCAAAAAAGCAACTTTAACATTAAAAAAACACACACACGCACACACTTTAATGTTCAGTAAATAAAAGTGTAATGTAATGAATGTCTGCGTTGGTTACAGTTGAGTCTAACCGTCAGGTAAACAGTGGCGGCCGTTTCCATAGAAACCAGGACGGCAGTGACAGCAGAAGCCGGTGGCATAGTCAGAGCAAAATGCATTCTGGGAGCACTGCTGCTGGAATCTACAAGAGACAAAAAAATACATGTGTCCTGCTGCAGATGTAAATGTAGTCGATATCCGACAACTTTTAGCAACTACAAGATTTAGTTTCTTGAGATTTAGATAGCTGATCAGGAGCAAAACTGTTGATCATTATTAGGAGTTTTGGTGAGGAACAGTTTTAAAAGACTTTAAAAAAACAACAATAAAACCTGAATTGAAATCGATGCAGCACAACCACAGACCCTGGATACATTCCAAACACATACTTTTTATGTTCAGTGCGTTCAACAGCTCCACTTCCACAGAATACATAGAGCTGAAAATACAACCGAAATCACCCACAACAACAAGCATGTGCATTTTTACATACCTGGCACATGTTTCCTTATTCTCTGTCGTGTACTGGATCACTAAGAAAGAGAGAAATTACAGGACATTTTATTATTACATATCACAAATATAGTACAATAAATACAAAGTTAACATCCTAATGGCTTCTCTTTAAGGCAACAAGATAAAACAGAGAAAGATCTTTATTGTCATCTTCAACATTCATATCAAAGGTTTTACATTGAGCTTTGTCATATATAGTTATTATGGCCTCTGTTTTTACTTTCCTCAATTTCAAGTTCAGTTTATTTGGATTGGTGGAGTGTTTTTCTGTCAGCTCGTTAGATTTGCTTGAACTTTTACGTTTCTTTTGTTTCCAGCATTTGTATAAAAACACAAGAATAAACAGGAACAAACCATATCGTGCTGTTTCCATAAAGATAGGGATGAACAGAAGAAGTAAATAAATGGAGAAGATACACACTCTATGACACACATGCCAAGACACTACTTGGAAAGACACCAGCTGCTGCAGTCCTGCCTGCCACACACACATACATTTATACATCTTTTTGTCTGTGTGAGGACACTCCAGTCCTTTAACCACCATAACTAAACAGCTAAACTAAACCAAATGCTAAATTTAACCTAAAAACTAATATTTAACAGCCTCACAAAGCAGAAATGTCCTCACTACTACTCTTCACTGCGAGGGAAGATTGTTTATTCCTTGAAAATCCTCTGACACACAGGAAGTGATGCGCTCTGTTCCTGATTTATTTGGAATAAACAAAATAAGAACTGTGCAGTCAGCATAAAAACTGAGCCACTGACATTTCTTTCTCAGCCCCCAGAAATCGTGTCAACACAAACGTGATGAAAGATTCAAACTGCATCGAAAACTAATCGGTTTGTGACTACAGTGAATGTGACACTAAAGAGTGCTGCAGCTCTTATCAGAACTTCCCAAGTTTTACCAAAACTTTGCATGTTTTAGTAACTTTGCTGAACTCAAAACATCACATGGACCTTGAAAGACTTAAAGTGTTCTTTGCTCTCTCTAACTTTCTGTTTGTGCCTCATTCTCTTGCTAAATGTCGGAGCATTCTGTCATCCTCCACTCACACAGTATACAGCTGAACACAGGATGTCAGAATATTTTCACTGTAAATGCTGTGGAGGAAACCCGCAAACAAACATCACCATGTTTTTCTGTTTAAGGTTTCTGAAGTATTAAAGCATGACAGCGCTGAAAATGTTTTTAAAAATGATCCTTTTTGTCAGTGTTTGGTATTGTAGCTTTTTGAATATATAAATATGAAAGTCATTTGGCGAGCATATTAAGTCTGAAAAACCTTGTGTGTGTACATCACGTGAGCTAAAATGGCCTCAGCAGCCAATCGCTGGCTTAACGGCTGGTCTGCGGGCCACTCTCCTGCTCTTTTTCCCCATTTTTTCTACGCACGCTTCAAAAAAAAAAAAAAGGCAAACTGTCTACAAGTAATAACTTCTTGTTCTTCTAAAAACAAGGGAGGGAAACTCATTGATGGAACACAAACCAACTTGTTGACAGAGCTCTCTGTCTTTCTGAAAAAAAATATTTCATTCTGCAAACTGAGTTTAAATGACTTAATAAGAAAAACATTTTTACACATCCAGACTTCTTGACCCTTATGTAACCAGGGAAACTGACTGAGACCACATTCTTATTTACGGCAAAATCCTGTGGGAGTAGTTGCAGAGGGAGGGAGCACTGAACACACACACACACACACACACACACCTGGGAACTGCACAGCACAACGGCAGTATTGTACCACCAGCTGCTGAGCAGTTCTGCTGCAGAGGGTAAGGTAGCGTTACCTTCCTATTTTCAGAGACCCCCCTTTTATCCTTTCATACATTTCTATATAGTTTTTAGCCACTTCAGGCATTTAGCTTCTTGTCCGTCACATAAAACCATCAGGAGGCCATCTGATTGTTCAGAATTCATTCTGCAGCTTGACAATGAGCACTAACAGAATCCTCAGCTATCTTTAGCCGTAGCAAAAGCAAGAAGTGCTGCAACAGCTGGTGTAACCCCACAGAACCCTGATGTCAACATGATGAGTCAGTCTGGGATTACATGGAGACACAGAGGACCCTGGGACAGTGTGAATCCACAGAAGAACTGTGGCAAGTTGTCCAAGATGCTTGGAAACTGCCAAGTACTGTGAACAACTGTGTTTTGAGGAGAACAACAGTTGTTTTAAAGGCAAAGTATGCTCACATCAGATACTGATTTGGTTATTTCTTTGTGTTTAGACAAAAATGTAAAACAAAAGCACACACGTACTGCTCGTCTCTTACCTCCTGTGTCAAAATCGACATCATCTTCATCCACGTTGACCACATGACCTCCTGGGGAAAGAGGTTGTTCGTTTCTCTGAGGGGGGTAAACGTCCACCACCTCCAGAGGAAGCTGCAGAGGGCGATGCAAGGGAAATATGCAACGCTCAATTTCAAGTATGTTTTCCTGTTGTCATTGAAAGCCAAGCCAGAACTTTTTAACTCTCTCCAGATGCTATAAACCAGACAGCTATGATCTGCGCATACTTTACATGGTGTATACACTGTGTAGGGGATCATGAGTGCACTTTTTGCCAGCATTTTGTTGACAGCACCATACTGACTCCAAACCAGCATTCCCTCACAACCACAGAATTTACAAAAAGTGACTTCAATTTCAAATCACTATTTCAAAACCCTGGCAGTGCTGACAGCAGTGCCAGTTTAAATTCCGCGTTCTTCCAATCCGCAGTAATAAGTGACGCTTTCAGGGAATTTGAGCACGTTGCCACAGAGTGCAGATGTTCACATTTGCATGAACCCTGACACACCACTGACTTGCGCAACATTTGCAGCTTAGCTTTATTAATTCGATTAAAAAAAAAAAAAAAACCCTGAAGTGATCTTAAATGGCACAGAAGAGTCCTTTTTACAAACGGGCTTTTGCCTGAACTGTGATGTTTCGGTGTTACCTGTGGTTGTGGTTCCTGTGGCAGCTGAGCCCCTCTTTCATGTACTGTCTGTGGAGGATTAGGTGGAGCGTACTGCCTCTCTGCTGGCTCTGAACCAGGCCTCGGTTCAGAGGTCAGTGGTACATTGTCACTTCCGTACACCTGACGATCAGCATCCTCTGACGGAGAAGCGGGAGGGTCAGGACTTCCAGGCTGAAGAGGATCTGTGTGGTCACCACCAGCAGCAGAGGCTGGCTGGAACTCAGGGTCTCTGCCCGTCAGAGGGTAATCATCCTCTTCCTCCTGGTTGTCGGGGTCAAAGGTATTGTCTGGATATTCTTCAAACTCAGCATACTCAGGGGTGGTGGTGTCCTGGGAACATGAATCACGGAGGAGTCAAAGGAATTAAATGACATTTGTACAAATATATCTTCAAATAAAAGCTAAATTACACAAAAAACTAAATTACCAAGGAGAGGCCGTGTCCTCTAGTGGGTGGAGTAGCGAGGAGACCACCAACGGATGCAGGAACGATGTTGTCAAAAGAGAAACGGTTTCCAGTGTGGAAAAGCCAAACACCTGGAATTCCAGTATTGCCAACCCTAGAGAGAAAGCAAAGAGTCAGATATACACAGAAGTATGCATTAATGTGTGTATGTGCATGTCCAACACCGGTGCTTTTGGGTCACTGAGGAAGATGCAAGAACTGTAACATAATAGATCTAATATGTTAGATAACACATTAAAATGATTTTTTTGATTGCTTATAAAACAGCCTGATTCTTGCCAGTTAGATTTGAATTGGTGGACCAGGTACAAATCACAATTAGAGACAATATAACTTTATTTTCATTGACATTTTAATTACTGAAATTAAAATAATGTCACTGGGGATGCTGAGTCAACACTAGTGAGAATTAAAGCTAGCTAGGTAGTGAACAGGCCAACACCTCTCACCCCCGACTTCTTACCCCAGGGGGAGACTTTTTTCACATTTATTTACCAAAGTGCTGTATTTAGTTGAAGCTGGCACTGCAGGTATACCACAGCAATTAACAGCTACTAAATTACAATAGCTACATTAATCAACGAGCATCAATTTGTCCGTTAGCTAGTTACTAAGAACTAAGCTGTAGCTTTCTTCTTTGTAAGCTATAACGTTAGCTTCGCTTTCTGGCTAAAGTTACCACATTTTTACAGGAAAGTCTGCAGAGCTCAAGACAGCTTCAGTTATGAAATAAATACATAACTTCAATTTAGAAACAAGTCTACAAGATCAAAAACTTAACTTTTGCTTATGCAGTAACGTTTTTTTTTTTTTGTCTATCTTGTTAGCTATTGTTTGCAAACAGCTAAAACTAAAATGAATTACGCTGTTGGACATGACTTCACCTCAAGTTGTCATTTTTTTGTACTTACTGGTAGAGGTTTTTAACTGTCTGTTCATTGCTGGTAACACTGTAATAAGGCCCCTCAGTTCGGGAAATTAAAAAATACGTCACTTCTCCCCTGCTGAAGCCAACTCGAGCAGGAAGCTCAATCTCCACATTATACGACTCCTGAAGAAAGATATAAAATGCAAAAACATGAACCATTTGGCTTTCACTATTAGCTGTGACAGATACAATCAGTAGAATTTCCGTGCATCTACAAAAAAACCTCCAGCAGATGTAATCAGATTACCTTGGGCCGTGTTCCAAAGAAGTTCAGACCTCCTTCAGGGTAGAGGAAGAGAACGTATGAGTCAGTCTCATCGTAACCGATGACAGCCTGGAAAGTGTTGAGCTGCAGAGACAGAAGAGGAACAGTGTCTGTCACAATTCAACAAGGAAAAGAAGAAACTCTTTGAAAGCTGCTTTAAGAACATTTTTGATAAGAAACAGTGAGAGCAGAGAAAAATGTAATGTATGTTTATCATCAGCAGTAGTTTTATCGCAAATTTTATTCATAAAAATGCTCCACAAAGCAAGACAATGACATTATTGTCAGCTCCGTCGGTGTCAGCGGGGTGAGGTCACCTCCTGTGGACAGAGTCAGCACAGATCAGCCACCCTCAAATTATTCTAACACTCACTCCTCATGTTTAAACTTCACACCTCTCCTCTCCTAGTCCTCCCCGGGTCTCCTCCCCTTCCTCTCTCATCTCCCGCTCTGCTGGGTTTCATGTTTAGACTTCTCACCCTTCCCGCCCCCAACCACCATTTCTTGATTTCCAAGCATGTATTTGACACAAATTAGGCTCAATTGAAAGAACTGAATCCGTATGCGCTGATGAATGAGGGGACTTTTTCTACTCTTTCGTAAACTCTGACTTATCTCCTACATGTATGTGGAGGCGCTGCGGCCCACTCTGCCTCCCAAAACCGCAGTTAAAAAAACACAGATTTACTGAATGAAGGGAATGACTGTGAGGGATCCCATGTTTCCTTTGGGACTGAATCTGATTATCTACACACACACACACACACAGAAACCAAGACGTATACACACACCTCGTACTCTCAGCCCCCAGCCCAGATGTTGATCTCCCTCCACAGCTGTCTTCCTGTGTGTCTGAACATCTTTCATGATGATGTTACAGCATGTGAGCCAGACATCGTTACACTGTGAGCCACGCATACGCAAGCTGGCACACCAACACAGATGTCCCTCCACCTATATCCACCTCATCCCAACGTATGTGTGTGTGTGTGTTCCTAATTGTTTACATCAACATCTTTAAACTATCTTGTTGTTTGTGGGCGGGGAGGACTTTGTAGCCTCCAGCCGCTTTGTAATTAGTGAGGAGAGGGCCTGTTTTTTTGTTTTTTTTTGTCTTCCTGTCTTTAGGCAAGAAGGGGCAAAGACGGAGCTACAAGAGGAGATCTGCTTTTTCTTTGCACTAATACCCCTGTAAAATGTCTGTATGTTCCTCTAATTCCCTGGGAGGAGGAAGAGGAGAACAGAGAGAGAAGATAAGAAACAAAAGGAGGAGGAGATGTAGTTACAGAGGTATAGAGATAGAGATGAAAGGATGAAGGGGGAGGGAGCCATAGGTCTGAGTTGACATGTTTCTGTCCAGACAGTTGCGAAAAAGTTGAGTGAACAAAATAAAATGTGAGCATGAAAGCTGCCTTAGGGAGTCATCTTTCTCTGTCCACACACAATATGTCGGCGTTCTGTTTTAGCAGTGCAGTGTTGGCCAATCAGGTTGACTTAGATTGAAATATCTCCACAAATACCGCAAGGAGTCCAATGAAATTAATACAGACATTTTGGTTCCCCTGGGTATGAATCAGACTGGTGTTGTAAAATCCATAACTCTTCTTGAAGCACCATCATGAACTTCACATTTCAGGCTTTGAGTGGAATTTTTCAGCAAATGCAAAGATGTATTTGTGCAGTCATTCATGATTTCTGGCTGAATACTTTCAAAACTAAAGATATTCCTGTTACGGGTGTTGCAATGCACCAATATTGATGACAACGGTGATGAATTAAAATAAGAATATTAATATGATGTTTATGACACACATAACAATATCATAAGTAGTGCTTTTAACTGTCCTGGTACCTTAACATGGTCTTGGCCATGTTGCATGATGTCTGGAGACAAAGACAGCAAAAATGCAGAAACAGCTGATTAGTAAAGTGAGCTGAACTTTCACTACGTCAGAACTTGTTTAGAAAGGTGTTTCCATCTCCATGAAGCTCCTTTTGAAAAAGGCAAGGACCATTTCAAACAAGCTTAAAAAATTTTCCGCAAACCTGAGCACACTTTTTTGAAATTTGACGTTTCCATTAACTTTATCGAATAAAATTTTTCAAAATCCACATGAAATGCTTTATGGAAATACAATACAGTACAGTTATGGTTATAGAATATCTCCATCTCTCGATATTTGTATCTTAATGTAATCCATTTGCCAAAAAAAAAAAACCAGACAGTGCACACAATTAACAAAGGGAAAGACGAAGTGGACTGTTAGTATCATTACATTATATATCATTTTAATAGTGTTATCTGCAGTTATGTTGCAGCCATATTACTCTGGCCCAGAACGCAGCAGAGTTATGTGATGATGGCCATGCGTTTGTCTGTCTGTCAGTCTGTCTGTCTGTTAGCAACATTACTCAAAAATGGACTAACAGATTTGGATGAAATTTTCAGAGAAGGTCAGAAATGACTCAAGGACCAAGTGATTAGATATTCGTAGTGATGCGGCTTATAGTCTGGATCCATGGATTTGTTAAAGATTTCTGTATCACTGTGAGACAGCGGCACAACATCACTGTAACTATGACAACAAGCGAGCACACTGTTTTTCTTGTTTGACGAATGTAAGCGTTTTTAGTTTAGGATGGATGGCGGCAACTTTTACATTGCCGTAAATCGTTTTATCAAGGAAGCAACTTTTTTCCTCCTCTGTAAAAGCAAAAACAAAAAAAATCTACTGCAACATTTAGCTTTCACAGGCTGATATTTCAAAATTGCTGACAGCAGGAGGATGGAAGAGCTGCAACAGGAGACTAACAAAAACTTTTCAACTTTTTCATCCTTCCTATATGCTGCTGCGGTTAAACTCGACATACCAGAGATAGTGTACAGAGAATAAAGAGCCTCCTGGATTAACTGTACAGATATGGATGCTGCCTTCATGTTCTTGCACATTAAAGGAATAGTTGGACTTTCTGGGAATTGCACACATTTGTTTTCTCAATGAGAATTAGATGGGAAGATTGAGCACTGAAGTATAAATACAACAACATTCCAGCAGTAAACTCCCCATAAATCCACAATCTGTCTGTTTTACATTTAGTGTTTTGTACTGAGTAAACAAACAAGACATAATGTGTTAATTAGGGATCTTCAGAGAGCCTGGGAGGCAGATTTTAATTCAAAGCCAGGCACGCTTCATCCAACTGCTTCCAGTCTTTAAGATAAGCTGATCCACTCCTGGCGTTGGCTTCATATTTAACACACAAAAATGGCATTGATCATCTTTTCTAACTTTTGCCAAATGTATTTCCTCAGATGTTGAGGTTGTGTGTTCTCCTCCACATCCCTCCTCCGTGTGTGTGGTCAGTGTGTGTTTGTCTGTCTCGCTGTGTGTAAAGCAGTCCTGGTGTTCTTTACAGACTCACAGCTGGAAGACAACAAATTGCAGCCAACAGATCAAAGACTTTCAGACAGTGCAGCTCAGTATGATGTGAGAGAAACCCAATGCACACCAGCCACCCTCCCTACAGGCACTCTGACACACCTTTTTAAGAGTGTCCTCACACTCCAGACACAGGCACAGATGTTACGCGTCTCTGGGACCAACAAATGTTTGTTTTCAGGGTCATCCCGACTGTTTGAGGGTTTAGATGGTAATATCACTCGTCTGATAGCTCCGTCTGCAGCACAGCGAGGGGTTAAAGAGTCTGGAAATACCAAACAGCTTTAAAGAAAAGACTGGAAAGTCATTTAGATAACTTGGGAGCAACTAAGGGCTTATCCACACAAATAAGGATATTTAGCAAAGTGAGCATTTTCCTCATCTTGTCACACGTGTTCTAAAGTGAACATTTTAAAGAACAGTTTATGTGTCTTCATGGATTACATATGGGTAAGGATCTCAACTGGAAAACGATATCACAGCTTAATGTGCATGAAAAGCAAACATTCTCAAAATGTTGCATTTTTCCTTAAGACTGATCAAGTAGAGTGTCTTGGTCCATAGGCTGATGAGCAACAATTCATCTCTGCAAGTCTTCTAGCCAGTCTTTATAAAGCAGCAAACATGTACACCACCGTTCAAAAGTTTGGGGTCACCCGGGCAATTTCATGTTTCCATGAAAACTCACACTTTCATTCATGTGCTAACATAAGTGCACAAGGGTTTTCTAATCATCAATGAGCCTTTCAACACCATTAGCTAACACAATGTAGCATTAGAACACAGGAGTGATGGTTGCTGGAAATGTTCCTCTGTACCCCTATGGAGATGTTCCATTAAAAAAATTCCAGCTACAATAGTCATTTACCGCATTAAAAATGTCTACACTGGATTTCTCATTCATTTAATGTTATCTTCATTGAAAAAAAACTGCTTTTCTTTCCAAAAAAAGGACATTTCTAAGTGACCCCAAACTTTTAAACGGTAGTGTATGTGTAACATAGCATGGCTCCATTATGTGGACTAAATGTTGTGTCTTGATCAGTTTACACTCATTTAGGTTCACATAAGTTTATTTATTAGCAGTCTGGTTTACTCTCTTGATTTAGTTTAGTCTGCTTTGCCTCACATGAAGCTGGAGACAGTTTAGCTGACTGTTCGCCTCATCTGGGGTTTAGATAAATGACTCAACACACTGTAACTGACCGTCTGAATCATGCTACAGTTATCCAGAGCTGGAGCCCGCTCTGTTAGCCGGGAACATCCTGAGGAGAAGCACATGGACCACGCTCGTTTGTTGGTGCTTCAGGTTTAGCTTCAGCACAGCTGCAAACGGGCAGAGTGAGACAGACAGCAGCTGCAGTCCAGTTGCCAGTCTCACCAGAGCGCTGCAAACGGAACCGCCTGCAGCGTGGGAACCGGCACACACACACACACTTACACACTCACACACACTTACACTCTACAGTCCAGTCAGTACTCCACTGTTATCATATTGAAATCCCTTCTCGTGTTTTGTGGTGACTCTCCTGTTGTAAGTTCAGCTGGACTCCAAAGGATCCTCTAAAGCTGGAGGAAATTGTACAACTTCGGGGCTTATGAAAGCTTTCAAAACCTTTTTGATCAGGTCATGAGCACATGGTGGGTAAAACCAGAGCTGCTTTTCTTAGATCCTGGAAGGTCTGCGAACATGAACATCTTTCCCGCAACTACAAACCAGAGGGCTATGACTGCTTGCTAGTAATTAGTAAAGCCGTCAAGATCCCCGGCCTTGTTGAGTCATTTCTCTGGATATGATACTGGAGCAGCACAGCCAGAAGAAGCCCTTTGTTTCTTTTTGTCCGCTGATGAGCAGAATCTGTCCCGTGGCATGAGGACACAATAACATGTTATGAAAGTTGAAGTTCAGTCAGAGTCTGCTTTGAACCGGGATGAACATATTTGAGGGGATGCCCCCTGTGTCACTGCTAGGGGGCCCCAGAAACAACAAATAACACGAATGCTAACAACACTTCCTATTGTGCTAGAGAAAGAAAAAAGGCCTATACTCTTCGGCCCACAACATTTTCCAGAATCCAGCGTGTGATCCAGTTGGGATCTTGTAGTGTCAACAGAAGAGAACAGGTCTGTGTATACGGACGAGGAAAGTATAACGCGGCTCTTGCAGATGTAGCCTAACTTACAGCAAGATAGTGATTGGGTGTATTTCTAAAAATGATGACCTCTTCCTTCAGTGTCACAACAAATTTATTACTTGTTCTTTGCTCAAGAATTAGCCAAGCCAGAGGTACGTTTCCACTACTGTTTGTCTGTCTGTTATTAACTTTATGCAGAAATTTCCATCCTGAATTTCATGAAATTTGGTGCAGAGATGGCGCTCGTGTAAAGGAAGAAACCATAAAATTTGCAGGCAGATCTGGATAACTTTCTTTGAAATTGCAAGATAGAACACAGTCTTTAGTGCTGGTGATTAGAAGTTCGCTGATGTATCACTTTAGACGTTTTTAGGATTTTTTGGAAAATTTTTACTAATTTTTTGAAAAAGATGTAAAAGAATTTCCTTCCAAATTAGGGGGATTTTCTTTAAATAAAACTTTTAAGAAATTATTGGAATTTTCTTCCTGAAGGTTTTCAGAAATTTTGGGAAATTTTTTGCTGAATTTTTGGATTTTTTTCAGAACAATATTTTTGGTGCCTGTGAATGAGGACAACAGGAGGGTCAAAGTAAAGCCTGGTCAACACCACCGAGAGCCCGTCTCTTCCTAAATGACTGGTCATTAGCAGATTGAGCTACATGGTAGCTCATACAACACTTTGAGTGTTTTCGGTCTAAACTGAAGTAATTACTTTCCAATTATGATAATAGCATCTTTAAGCGTAATTTCACAGAAAACACAACCTTATTTATAAGGAATGTGAACCTTCACTCTCTGGTCTGATTCTCTCTCTTCTATTTTCCTGTTATTTCTTCCCTTTTGCTCTTCTCATCTCCACATCCGACCCCGAACACCACACAGCCTGCCCCCTCCCCCAAAACGCCACCTCATCAGCCCTAACACACACCCTGACAAACAGTCACCTCAGGTTAATCAGTTCACACACACACACATACCAGTCTACCCCTAATGCACCCCACCCAGCACCTCTGGCTAATCACTTCAAAGGAAGATGCTATCAGTCCAAAGCAAATCCCAGCCAAGATCCGGACCACTCCGTTCTGACAAGCCAGACGCACCGTTTAAATAACAAAATGGGTCACCTCCTGGCGCATAGAGAAACGTTTTGCACCCTAAGACGTGGACACAGCATTTCATCAGTAGCGACATTTGAAGACATAGTTCTGATTGTGAAGATCAGTTGATGATTTCAAGACGTAGTTTCAATTTCGGAGCTCGGAGACGCTGGATTTGATGATTTGTCCGTTTGGCAGCGGTGCAATCAAAATGAGCCCAGAGTACAGAGAGATGTCATATCAGGTTTAATGCTGCATATTAGACTTTTTTTGAATGTTTAGCTTTTGATCAATCAGGAAGAAAGAGGCTAAAAGAAACCAGATTATGAGTAAAGAAAGCACAGATGAGCGGGAGGGATCGCCACAGAGATCCCCTGGGGTTTTTCCTTAAATCTACCACTCCCTTCATCCCTCCATCCCACATGCTACAAACCAGCAACAACAAAGCTCTGTTTGTTTGATCGATAAGTTCAGCAGGTCTGGCTTTACTTGGATTCTTTCCCAAAGTTTGACTTAAACAAAGCCTCTCATGCTCCTCGAGGTGACTCTTTAGACTGGCCTGTAGTTTATGTAGTATTTCTTCAGGGCTTCTACAAAGTATTGTCATGAATAATTACAAAGAAAACAGATGAAATGTTTTAAAGGGACATTCCACCACTTTGCTGACCTGATAAAACAGTTGTTTAATGTCTTGTTTGGCTCAAGAGGGCCTTTCTAAAGTTAAAGCAATAACCCTCCTGATGTCACGTTGACATATCAGGGTTATCTCAGTTTTGCATCGTTATCTTGAGACTTAAAGTTTCTTTTTAGGTCCTAAAAATATCCTATACAAATCACCCCTTTCTACTTTAAAATGGCTAAGCTGTAACTCTACACTGCTGCCCTCATTCACACCAGCTCATCTTCAGCTCTGCTCAAACACCATAAAACCACTCTAAGTTCCACCTTGTCAAGTTCTAACATTGGAACAATTCAGTCAAATGTTTCAACTAGAAACCAATCAGAAAGCTCCACTTTGTAAAATAACAGGACTGGTCCCTCAGGTTTGGTACTGTCATCAGTACACTGTAGGTTCAGAGAGGTAATGCTCAGCCATGACCGACCATTTAAGCTCATAATATGTCTTTTAGCAGCTACAAATATCATATGAACATGTTAACAGGGTAAAAACCTTCATTTTCAACACAGTAGGTCCAACATTTTAAGTGAAAGTCAGTGTTATAAACTGGAGAGACACACTGAAAGACATCAGGGGTTTAGTAGCAGGAAGGGTCTAATGCAAGCAATGAAGGTTCCAGCATTTCTGTTGCCAAACAAGAGGCTAAAAATCAAGACGTTTCAGCCTCATCTACTTTGATACTGGACAGTCTTTCACAGCTCTGTCTCTTGTCCCTCAGCCTCAGGGAGGGGACAGGCTAAACTGTTAGAGTAACCCTTTAATAAGACGACTCTTTCTGTCATGGTCATGAAAGGTAAAGTTTCCAACAATAAATTCATAATAAATGGATATTAACATGGTTTTAAAGAATTCCTGTGCTCACTACAGTAGGTCCAAATGACATGCTTCTTTCCAGGAAAGTTCAGAGGAAATGATGGAAGTGTAAACTAAAGTGTTATGCTGCTCTAGAGGTTTTCGACCTGCAAGGTGTGGCTCAACAGCACGGTAAGGGAGCGCTGAAATGCAAGGAGAAACTTGAAGAAAACTTCTTTGTCATTACAGCAACAGTTTTAGCTGCAACAGTGTCTGACAAACAAGTAATGGAAGCAACTCTGCTACTGATTGGTACAATTTCAGTTAAAATTTGTGCAGGCACACAGATATAAAACACATATTCTTGGATACACTTTCTGAGGGTGTCTTCAGGTAGAAAATATTACAAAAATCTGAAACTTAATACTCCCAAACTTGCCCAAAAATCATCGTAATCTGAACTCTTCCTCAGTATGGAAGTAACCCAGAAGCTGCTAATAGTTCATAAGTCTTCAGCTATCAAAACAGACTAAAAAAAAAATCAGGTCCAGTTGTGGCTCACAGCTAAATGATCAGCTCCATATAAGCCTTATACTTCTTGTTTACATCCTCTAAATGCTCCAGAATAATGACAGCTGTAGTTTCAAATGTTACAGTCTGGTTAATGCAGAAAGGCAAAAAACAACAACATGAAGGAAGCTTTGAATGATCACTGGCATGTTTGTGTCTACCTGTGTGAGAACTGAAGGAGGGGATAAGGAGTCAGGAGGGCGGGGGGCACTTTGATGACCCTTAAAGATGACCTCTGACCTCTTAAAAACGTTAAGAGGCAGATTAGGAGGGGAAGGGAGATTACAAATAGACCCCCTCACCCCAGGCTGATTACAAGTGATGCACAACCTCCAGGAATTTGGGACTGAGTGTCTCCCAAGACCCAAAACCTGCTGAAGAGGGATGTGTGACCTGAACTAGGAGGTCTGGAGTCATCAGTGTTCATTCCTGAAGTCATCTCACCTTGTTTGAAGGCCCAGCGGTTCGAGTTTGTTCCTCATACGCTGCCACGTTCTCCCATGTTGCCACGACAGCGTGTGTGGGTGTGAACTTTGCATCAGGGAATCCCCGATGGGCTTCCTGGATGAGCAGATGAATGAATGAATGAATGAATGTAGGAGGGGAAGAAGGAGAAACAAAAAAAGGAAGGATAGAACTAATGGATGGAGGACTGACAAAAGGAAGAACCCAAATCTGCAGTTAAGAATGGCTTGTGAAGTGTTTTTTACTGCATTACGCTCTAATCGTACAGCTGTAACTGGAACAGACCTGGGCGACTCTGTTGAGCACGCTGGGTGTTTCGGTCACCCGATAATAAATCTGCCCTCGCCCTCCACTGGTGTCAATGTCAGCCAGGAACGGGGCAACCACGGGGAAATCTGTCGGGAAGCCATCGTCGACGTATTGCTTTTCCATTGGTAGGTCCTGAGCTGATATGATCCCATTGGTGGCCACCTAAAGCGAGACAGAGGCAGACTTGTTAAGAAACACCCGGAACACAATCATGAACCCAGGGAACCTCCTAATGAACCCCCATAAACCACTGGAACCCCACCATGGACCCCAGGAACCGCATAATGAACCTCTACATTCCCCTCATAAACCACTGGAACCTCTCTCAGAGCCCCCAGTCTGGTCCCTGATTATACTTTAGAGACATTCAAACCACATATAACCGACTTCCCTTTGGATGTATTCTGCTGTGATGTCTGGGTATAATGGTGTCATACAAAGCAGCATTGAGCAGCTTATAGGTGCAGTTTAAATGGAGGAAATCAGTGGTGTTGGGTGACAAAACACATTTAATAATGACTGAGTATCTGCATATCACAGTACTACTTTCTACTCCACCTCAATAAAAGGTACTTTTCAGATGAAAACATCACATATAAAATACTCTGTACGATGAGTTTATCATTACAGATTAATCAGCCAAACCCTACATAATACTAATGTGATTTTACTTCCTCTGTTAAAGTGTTTAGCGCTGCTGAAACTCTTCTAATGACGCAACATCTCTCGATTTAACAACCAGTTTTGAATTGTAGCGTACACTTGCTCTACTCAAGCACCTGCTTTGCAAAGTTCTCTGCTAATTTTAGACTTAAAGTAGACTTTAAACGCTATTTAAGGATTGCTGACATTTTTTTGTTTAACAGCCTCATGAGCAGGTCATGTTTTACCTTTAAAATACAGTGCTGATGGTAATCCCATTACACTGGGGCATCATGCAGTAATGCAAGGCACTGTTGTTCTTAAATTCACTAATCACATTAGAGTTACTAATTAGTAACAGCTACTAAAGCTACTGAGTCTGGTTCTCAATATGACAGTTATCTGTGACATGCTCTTTGGGCTGGTTTTCATCAGATTTGCTGCTGGCTTTGTGGTATAATTTAATTAAGAGGATAAAAAAGCGAAGATCTTGTGTATGAACTTGTGCTGATATGTGACTGGCAACTACATGATCATCATTATTTTGAATGCATCACTTTTACTTCGTAGATCTGCTACTTTGACATACTTTTAACCCTAGTGTTGTCCTGCGGGTCAAAATCGACCTGTTTTAAAGTTTGAGAATGTGGAATAAAATATATATTTTCACATTTTCAACATTTTTGGGAGGTCTCCGAACATTTTTTGGTGGAAAAAAGACACATTAAAAATGTTTAAGAACATTCACCCAAAAAAATCAACCAAAATCCAGAAAAATTCACTGGGTTTTGGTAGATTTTTTGTGAATGTTCTTAAAGAAAATATTAAAGGTTTTACTGATATATATGTAATCACTTTAGATATTTTTAAGATTTTTTTTGGAGGATTTTTACTCATTTTTTGAAAATATTTAAAAGAATTTTCTTGTCAAATACGGTGAATTTTTTTAGAAATAAAACGTTTAAGGAATTATTGGAATTTTCTTTCTGAAGGTTTTGCAAATTTTCTGAAATTTGGGGAATTGTTTTGCTTTCCCGTAAATGAAGACACCAGGAGGATTAATGCATTTTACTGGCCAAAATGTTGCACTTCTACCTAAGCAAATTCCAAATACACAACTTTTACTTGTATGGAGTTGCAGTATTTCTCCATTAATTAGGTTAAAAGTAATTTCCAATGGATCGTGTTGATGTCGACGCACAGTGGAAGGATTTACATTAGCGCATTTGGAGGGCAGAATGTTGAAATCTTATGCAAACACAGCGCAAATAATCTGCGGACCCTTCACAGGAGAAAGAAACAGATGGCAATGAACCGAGTGCCCTCTCTTGTCCTGGATTCCCCCATTCATGCATAAATCTCTGCGCTCTGCTAACAGCTGCACGGATCACCTGTCGACTGCAGCAGCGAACTTCGGGATACTCACGTAGAGCTGGGAGAAAAGCGAGTCGTAGAAGTAGAGAGGTTTGGGCAGAGACAGAACTTTGGAGGTTTCATCGTCGCCCTCAGCCAGGATTGAGTCTCCACTCAGGACGCCGTAGGGGAATATCTCGGCCCTCTGGATGGCGGTGACCACACACACGGTGCAGCTCCAGCAGAGCACACACACCGCCAGCATCGGCCCTGAGCGCATCGTGGAGCTGAAGGACGGACAGAGGAGCAGCTGGACGGAGGCAGCAGAAAGAAGGAGAGCGCAGCGGCTCTGCTCAGCCTCATAGTCTGCAGGAGGGAGGGAGGGAGGAGAGCAGCCGCGCTCTGATTGGTGGAGTCCGGACTGAGTGACAGCAGCCCGGTGCTGGAGGTAACATCTGGCTCCGATTAGACTGAAGACAAATACAGCATTTTTAATCCGGATGTAACCGTATCTGTTTCACAACACTGACAAAGACGCAGGGTGTCATTTTTTAAAAAACAGTCTCCCTCTTTCTCTCTCTCTGTCTGTCTTTCTCTCACACACACGTGGGGAAGAAAACGTCTAAATTCATTCAAAGTTTGAATGAGAAATCCCTTATGAACACAGAACACTATAATATTACTTAAAGGGGTCCAGACTTAGTTTAGAGAATAAATATCTGCAGCAAACTAACTAAAAGTGCAAGACAAAGTGAAGGAATTTTTTGCCATTGTCTCTTTTAAATAAGCTATCACCATATTCATTTGTAAGGCTTTTTAAATACTTATTTTTATTTTAAATAAATCACCCATTCATTGAAAATCATGAATGAAAGCTGAAAACCTAACCTTTTGCGCCCCCTGGTGTCCGCAGCGACATACTGCAGCATGAACAAAACAGAAGTTAAAGCTGGAAACAATTAGTCAGTTAATGGAGTCATTTTTAAAAAGTAGAAGAAATTATTTTTTAATTAACCCTCCTGTTGCCCTCATTTAGAGGTGCCAAAATATTGAAGCTTAATACAATTGTTTCCTTGTCTGAAAAAATCAAAAAATTCAGCAAAAAAATTCCCCAAATTTCTGAAAATTTGCAAAACCTTCAGGAACAAAATTCCAGTAATTCCTTAAAGGTTTTACTTCAAAAAAAAAATCCCCCAAATTTGGCAAGAAAATTCTTGCAAATATTTTCAAACAATCAGTAAAAATCTTCAAAAAAGTCCTAAAAATATCTCAAGTGATATAACTTCTATAACTTCTATTTCCTTTAAGAACATTCACATATAAATCAACCACAATACAGTGAATTCACTGTATTTTGGTTGATTTATATGTGAATGTTCTTAAAGGAAATAGAAGTTTATATATATATAAACTTCTATTTCCTTTAACCCTCCTGTCGTGTTCGGGTCAAATCAGACCGATTTACAACTTAAAACCTTCATAAAAATTGTGTTTTACATCTGATTGCCTCAAGGCCTCATGATATCCTCCATACTATGCAATTAAACACATAAAAAAGATTTTCACCACTTTCATTGAATTTTGAGTGTTTTAATCAACCTTGTTACACCTGTTGTGTTCCCGGTCAAAAGTGACCGCCATAAGAAATGAATGGGTAACCAGAATATATTAATCCATCAGACAGAAAATATTTCCATAAACAACTCACTCACTCACTCACTCACTCACTCACTCACTCACTCACTCACTCACTCACTCACTCACTCACTCACTCACTCACTCACTCACTCACTCTTCAGACCAAACAATGTCTTTTGTGGGTACACATCTCTTTCCCGTGCTCATGTGCCGTTCCTCCCACGTGAACCGAAGCAATGAATCAAATCTTCGCACAGACTAGACAGGTGTCTGTTATGTGAACCCATCTCTTTCCCGCGCCTTTGTGCCTAACCCCCACGTGAACCACACCTTCCAGACTAATCAATGTATCAATCAGTGTATCAAAGCATTGGCATCAATGTATCATCTTCAAACAGACCCCATATATATAGCTTGATGTCTGCCTTGCACTCCTTTTACTCTGAGCACAATGAGTAGGCGGCTGACCAAGAGGTTCTCTGTAGAAGAGGTTCTGGTCCAGATTTTTGGACAGGATGAAGATGGCACTGAAATTGAGCCAGAGATAGAGGAGGATGTCTCAGAAGAGGAAGACAACATGTACTTTGATCCAGACTTTGAGGAGACAGACCAGTCAACCGATGGAGAGGGAGAGGCATCTGAAGATCAGACACCTGAGGAGACTTTCCGGTTCAAGAGTGGACACTTGCTCTGGTCTTCAGTCCACCAGGACAGAGGAAGTGGAGCGAGAGTGGAAAATATCATAAAGATGATGCCAGGGCCAACTTGCTATGCAACATCTTGTGTGGATGACATCAAGTCCAGCTTCTAACTCTTTTTACCAGAGTCCACTGAGGGAATTATAAACAAGCCTGAGATGCTGCAAATGTGATGCCTACCATTTACAAGGCCCACTCTAACCTGAGTGTCACATGCCGCTCATGTGCATGAATTCATGTACCCCCCCCCCCACACACACACACACACACACACACACACACACACACAAGCACACAAACACAACTTCATGTTGAGTTTCATCTTTGGTTTTAAATTTTTTTTACAGTACACGTTCATAATTGTAATTTTTAATGCAGTTGTTTTATGTCTATTTCCATAAATTCATATTAAATGTCACTTGTTCACAGTTAAAGAATGTTGAATAAAAGTTTTCTGGTGAAAAATGATTTTTGTGCTAGTTTAAAAGCTGTTAAAACAGACTGGTCAATTTTGACCGGGAACACTAAAGTAAGGGGCAGGAGGTGAACACGACAGGAGGGTTAAGAACATTCACATATAAATCAACCAAAATACAGTGAATTCACTGGATTTTGGTTGATTAATTTTTTTTTAAATGACAGAAGAGACGGTCAGAAATCACTAACAGGGAAAAAAAAGACACAAGAAAGTCTAATACCAGCCTCAGCTGTTTTAGGGGAGAAAATGATTATTTTATGAAAAAAACACTTAACATATACATTTAATATACAGAAATTAGTTTTAAAGGCTTATTGAACAACCAGAGGGGAACTTTAAAAGACATAATGTGTCTATTTAGATAAATGATTCATCTTTTCAGCCATTTTTAATCACAGAGCCTCTCAAATAGAATTATTTGCCATTTTTCTGTGTTTGAAGAGTTTTGTCAAATGAATATCTTTAAGCCTAGTGTCTGAAAAGATGACATTTCATTTCATTACAAGCCCATGTTAATACAGACAGTCATAGGTGATGATAGGAAGTCAGAAAACGACATGTAGACCAAAGTTGATGCTTGCACTTACCCAAAGGAACCTACAGGTGGAGACAAAGGCCGGGTTGAAAATATAAACCACAGCGCATGATAACAATAAGGATTTACGTTGATCATTTGATGTATGGAAACACAAATATATGTCTAACAAGTACATGTTGCAGAGATAAATTAAAACCTGTTGTAATAATAATAATAACCTGTATGTAATAGTGACACTTTTGTTCAATCTGATCACATGTGTACATTTGGATGTTTATGCTCAACAAACTATGAAACATAAATATTAATAACGAGCACACAACAGATTATTTATCACACTGTAATTTGCAATGTTTGATCACTATCATGTAATCGGATCATTTTAATCTCCAGTGATATTTTCCAGTTTTTCAGTGTGTAATTACAGGATGCTGGCTGCAGCTGTGACATCTGATATTCCCCAAAATCAATGGATTCATCAATGATTCAGACCAGGACCATTAGTAGGCTGGAACACACACACACACACACACACACACACACACACACACACACACACACACACACACACACACACACACACACACACACACACAGCTGACAGCGGAGGGACTCGGTATGTGTTTGTGTGTGAAAGAGACAGACACTAACAATACATCCAGCACTTGTCAGCACTTTAACAGAGCCCATCTCTCAACAAAGACTGTTCACCAGCACAGCATAACAGAATCTGTGGACCGGGGCCTCGATCAATAATTGATTTGCTTCTAAATAAGGAATACAGATAGGCAATGAGGATCCATACTTAATAATCCATAAAGTGGATCAATATCAAGTCAAGGGTGAATTTGTAATGGAGATTTTTGTTCCGCTTTTCGTTTTTGACAATCTGACAGCTTGTCTGATTTGGTTTAGAAAAACTTGCGGGAACATTTATCAATAAAGGTGTAAACTGGAACTCTTTATCATATAATGTTCAGTAATAAGTGGTTTAATCCACAATAAACAGATTCTCAGAGGAGGTACCCTCTGCCGACACAAATGATCTGTCACAGTTTTAACAAAAGCAGCCCTGATCTGCTGCAAAATTTAAAGGGTTCTTCCTGTGACCATGCCACACCCCTCCAATAGTTGGATGAGTGGTTGCTGTACAAAGGAAAGGAAAGGAAAAAAATTGAAAGAAAATGCAAGCAATGAAAAGGGAAGCAAAGGAGAGGTAAGATAAAAGCAGAAATGACAGCAAACAGAAAAAAAATGAAAAAGAGAAGGGAAGGAAATGAAAGTAGAGGAAAAAAACAAACAAGTGGAAAGGTATTTAGGTGTCAGAGGACAAAGTCACAGAGGAAACAAATATAGAACAAAAGGAAAAGGAGACCGAGACACTGACATACAAAAGGAAAGAGAGGAGGGGAAAGAGAAGAGACAATGAAAGACAAAGTTAAAAACAGGTAGAGAGGGATTAAGGAGGGGTGTGTAGAATTCCTGTGTCTGATCACGGCTGTCCGTCTATAAATAACCTTGAAAGCCCGGACGTTTAGGTCGTAACACTGTGTGGTTGTACAGGTGCTGCTTCTAAGCAGAAGTTCAGGATGGAAATGGGCAGAAAGAGCACTAAGTGTGGCATAAACAGGAGATGGGGGACAAAGTGATGGCATAATGGCAATACGTCTTGATTAGGGACACAGTAATGGGCCTGAATAAAAGCTCTGAAGTGCTCTCATCATTTAAGGGCTTTCAGTATACATCGCAGTCCATTTTAGGATCCTGTTTGACATTCGTCCTATTCTTAAAATCGGCAAACTGATGTAATTAGAATCACATTTTAATGCTTTATGGAGCTTTTAAAATCAGTTCCTATAAATACAGTTCCTATAAATGCGGATGTTGCATTATCACATCATCTGTGCTGCAAAAAAAAACCTGTTACCAACGCAGAAAATAAATAAAGGCTGGTACAATCCTGTAAAGAAAATGACATAATTGCAAAACTGCCCATTTATAAATCACTTGATTCTGGTTGTTTCTTTCGTCGGGCCACAGGAGGACGGAGACAGTGGGTGGAAGACGTGGAGACAGGCTCCTGGTTATATCACTGGTTCCTACGGGGCAAAAGCAAAACAAAGTAAAACAAATACTCATATTTATCCCGCAGGGAAATTACAGCCTCAAATCCATGAGATTATGGGAGGAAACCCAAGAGAACGACATGCAATCTCCACATATATGACACATACAGGAAACCAAACACATCTGTCACGCTGCATTTTCTACACTGCTTTCATCGTACATGCTGTGAATGTTTCGGTGCCACATATATGACAGATGAAAGCAAGCACATATGTAGGATTGTTTATTTAGAGAAAAACGACTTTGGGGACTTTAATATGATTGTTTTCTTTCAACATAAGGAAATCACCTCATATTCTCAGCGTATTCTAGGTGTTACATGGGTGAAGTCAAGGCGTGCATTTAAATCGTGTTATTATCCAAAACACACGTACAAAGTACCAAAAACTGTGGTATCTGTACATGGTACATGTATGTCTTTTTTGTTTAATCCGGATTACTGTGTAAAATAATTGCTTTACATTCACACTAGAAAGACTTTTTGTTCACATAGCATAAAAATAATAAACTGATAATTTAAGTCACTCATTAAGCTTAAAAAAATGCTGGTTAGGGTTCGGGTCAAAACCAGAGTCTAAAACTGTAAAAACAGGGAGAATACACCCTGTGCATGATAGCATGTGCTAGTTCCGGTTGAAAAACTCCGGGTGCTACAGTTACTTCCGGTCCCGCTTACAGCGCTGTCAAAATGGAAGAAGCCAGCAGTACACTTTACTTTTCCAGATGCCTGAGCAACTTGCCTAAAATTTCTGTTGACGATATTTATCGTCTCGTTGATGATTTTTCGTCAGCTCCTCAAAGCAAACGGGAAAAGGGATTCAAATTTTATATATCCCAGTAACTTTGAAGGTAAGTGGCATCGCATCCTACATAACTAGCGCTAGCTTAACTTGCCAAACATGTACCTTATTTTATTTTCTAGTATTTATCCCTTTAAGCTGCAGTCAATTCCAGCCATTTTCAGTACAAAAAATCGCTAATATTCTATTTGTAAATAAAAAATATGATGAGAAGTACAGGGAATATTGGACGTGCATCGCGAGGTGCATTTCCTTGAAAACAACCGATTCGTGGATTTTATACCGACTTCAGGACATGTTTTGGACAAAATAGTTTACTGGCTTGTGTCGTCTGGATGTCTAAGGTTGGATTATGGCCGTTTTTTGTGGAATATTTTCATCTGTGTGTAATAATGAACCCGGAAATGTGAGTCACGCTGTGTACGTTGAAGCCGTGTACGTTGAAGCCGTGTACGTTGAAGCCGTGTACAGAGAACGGATGGATGGTTTATACCGGCGGATTCATGAGGATCTAAGCTTTCCATCGGTGTATAGTGTTTGTATAATCGCGTTTGCAGCCTTCAGACATTCTTTAAATTCCTATGCAAATTAGTAAGTGTACCGCCAGCGGGACACTGAAGCTTAACGGGATTATACATTACTATTTCTTGCTTAGTTAGCTACTAGAATCCACTTTACACTTTAGTCTTTGGTACTTAGTCGAGTTCAGCAAGACATTTTATATCTGTAGTTTTGTTTGAACAAAATGACAAATAAATGCTTGGATTTCCTCTATATTTGATTAGGTGTCAAAACGGAATAACAAATGATTGAAGAGTGCACGGATTGTTGTTATAGTTTATCAGATATTTGCTGTTTGATCAGTGACTATGCACTAATATTCCTGATCCTCAGCTCAGTGTGAAACATTTTTTTTCGTCTAATTTTGGCAATCCACTGAGCCCGCAAATGCCGGTCTTTTGGAAAACGGTGAAGGCTTATAGAACCGTTATAAACACCAGAAGCCGAACATAATGGTACACTACAGTACCTCCCATATCGACCTTGAACACGCTGAAATCTGATTTTTTGTTTTGCCGAGAAAACAGTGTTTTTCTTTTTTGATTCCATTTTATCCATGCCGCGAAATAGCCTCCGGAAGGACCTGTAAGCCCTCCCGGTCAGAACCCGGAAGTTAGCATTTTGACATGCACAGGGTCTATCTCTGACCAACAGTCATTAAACTAATCGCAGACATGAAGCTCCTTCAGGGAACATAACTAAAAATAAGCTTAAAATTAAAATATTTTGTCAAAATCACATTATTACATTAAGTGTAACTACTGACCAACGGTCACGTGACAAAAATTCTCTTGGGCTGAACTGCAGGATGTGATTACACAGAGCAGACTGGGAAAAAGAATAGATGCAAATTAAAAATGCAAGGACTAAAATATAGATAGTATGCAGAGGCACCATATTTCAGTACCCACAACAGATGTGGGCACATGTTGATATTTATTGCAATTTAAGCAGAAGACATTTTATTTTTTAGAATGTTTTATGTTATTATAACTGTATCATATTTCTGAGCTTCCTTTACTTCTAGCCATGGCAGTGGTAATTCCACAGGTAGAACTTTATATTGCAGTGAAAAATGAGTGCATGTTGAGCAAAAACAGCCAGAAAATAGCTCGGGTTCAGAGGCTTAATGCAGGGCATTTCAAAATTGTTACTTGTTTCCTTCTGGTACACAATGGAAAGATTTCAGGGAGTGTTTACGTGACATATAATGGCAGAATATTTTTCTTCACTTTAGCTGAATCTTAAATTTTATGTCATTTTTTAACGCAAGTACCTGCAGATTTTGCTCCTCACAACCTAAATGACTTGGTAGCATGTTTTTCATTAAAAGTAAAGTTAAACATGTATTAAATGCTATTGATGCTCTTACCGTCCAGGCTGCAGTGGGATCCTCAGCCACTAGTGGGTGTGGCCGTGTGACGTCAGAGCATCAGTGCGCACCCGCTCCATTCATGTCTGTCTCTCAGAGCGTCGCGCGCCTCGCCCCGTCAACAGCGCACCTTTAAGACGGAGCAGCTCAGACACTGAAACTAGACTAACTGGGATTATTTCTGTCCAAATTCACTCCAGCCGGACACCGGACCGGACTGTACCGGAGCAGCTCGCTGAACAGGTGAGAACTTCTTTATCTGGATGCGTTTGAGCGCTCTGAGCACCACGCGGATGTCACTGGAGTTGACTCGCCGTTTTCTCACTCGGAGCGACTTTTGGGCAAAACTCCGGTTAGTTTTTGACATTGTGAGATTTCCTTTCTAACTGAAAGACAGTCGAGCTGTCGGACCTTAGCTGAAGTCATTCTGTGAGTCTGTAGTTCTCAGTTTCATTCGGCATGAATTCTATGCGTCTGTTTTTCTAATTAAAGTCCAACTTTTTAATTTGTTACTCGGTTTGTTTATATCAATGAGCACGTTGCGAGAACTGCACACAACCGGGAGAGCACGCTGTTACACACGCGCTATTTTAACGTAGGTCTGCTTTTAATAGAGTTCAATTATCTCATAATAAGTGAGAAAACTGTAATTGCTCCCATTTTTAACAGTCGCACGATTTTTATGTCCCTGTATGTCTACTCTTGCTGAATTAACACCTGGACACATCTGGCAGAGCTCTCATTTGTGTTTTGCGGCAGACAGCTTATATATTAGAGCTACAATGAAGAATTAAATAACTGATCCGCTGTCAGCTATTAAATATTTTGAGAATCGATTAGTTTCAGTGTTATTATTTGTATTTTTTAAAGAAATACGCTCTCGGATTCCAGCCTCCTCCACGTGTTTTTCCTCTGTGAGTTTAGGAAACACTGATCCACATTTTGTGACATTTTATAGACCAATCAACTGACTGATTAATCGATAAAATAATCACCAGATTAATTGATATCATCATCAGTTACAACCTTATTACATATTGGCTATTTTTGTGTCTTTTTTGGCCGATTCAGGGACGTCCAAAGTCCAAAACTCCAGCAGATGCCACCAGAGTGGACAGAGTGAGTAAGTCAGTTCTTTGGTCATTACACACCAGTGAAAGTGGAGCCACACATGTGCACACACAGTCATACCGGTGGAACAGATGTGTAACATTATGGAGGCTTAGATTTGAACAGTTTGAAAATATTTACAGCCCAAGTGGGACTTCCATATTTCTCTGAGTGAGGCAACAGCTGCACAGACGGACTGACGGTGTCAAACAAAATGATCGTCATGCAGCATTTCTTCCTTATTCAGCACAGCTAAGAATTTGAGGAATAAATCGTGTTTCCTTGCGATATGTGTGAGAACTTAGACAGCAGTTCTTGAGCCTTCCGCCTGTCAGCTGATAAGTGTTAACTGGAAGGACAGAAGAGGAACAACTTCGGGTTTCACAACTCCAAAACTTACATGAGAGCAAGAGTTCAAGCCCTGGGATTTTACAGAATATGCAGAATGTTCCTTTTTACAAGCAAAGCAGAAAGTTCTCCCCTTACAGTATGCATAGGAGCAGCAGACAAAGGCTTGCAAACATCAAATTAGAGCGGTGTGTCTGGTCAATCCTGTTGACGTTGTGTCAAAACAGTCTGAAGGGAAAGGGAGACGGGTAAACGTCCCTCACAAATGACAGAGCGTCTCCTCAGCTCAATGAGTGGAAGGTGAACAGAATAAAGCCATGCTGAAAATGCAGGAACGTAGCGCTCATATGCAGCATTCCTTCAAGTTTAGTCAGAATAAAATTTGCATCACAGCCAAGGTCTTGTTTTTGATGAACAGATGGAATGCAGTGAATCCATAGACCTCCTCTGGTGTCAAAGTGAGCCTTAAAGACAACAGAGCAGCTCAGGAGAGGCTCAGCTCTACAAAAACACTGAATTATTGTGCCTTTTGCGTCCTTTTACTTGTGATGTATTCGGACACTTTATTGCATTGCATTTGGAAGAATTCTAACTGAATTTTATCCACTTGCATAGTAATAACTACTGTCCACATTTTAAATTGAAAATAAAATGAGGCTGTTGCTGCCAGGTTTGTGGTCACGTTTGGTTCTTAAATTGGCTCTAGTCAGTATTAAAAAGTCCAAACAAATCTGAAAAGTATCATTATGTGATCAATGAAGTTACAGAACGCAGTCGAGGTGTGTTTCTGCAGTTTTTTTCTTAAAACACTGCTTTCATTATTAATGTTAAGTGATAATTTCATCTATGAAATGTTGAATAGTGAAACATGTTTTAGTTCCTTCTGCTTCTTACAGTTTGATCTGTTTTATCTTACACATCCCATGACAAGATACAGACAGGTGACGGCATAAAGGAAAGAACTGAACTCTTGTCCCCTGCAGTTCGGGGATACGGTGCCTCTGGGGTATTTTCCTGACATTGATTAGATCCACTAACGACACTACAAATCAATATGAAGTTGATCTAAGTGATCATTTTTATCCTATGATGAAACACATCTATCCTGAAGGGAGTGGTCTTTCCAGGATGATAATGCCCTGATCCATGTACGCTGTAGCCTTCAGTCACCAGATCTGAACAGTTAGATTATGACCCAACGTGTTACACAGTGCTCTCCACCACCATCATCTAAACACCAAGTGAGGGAGTATGTTTTGGAGGAAATGGGGTTTTGGACTTGGAGAATCAATGCCAAAGAGTGATGAAATTGTTCTGGCAGAACATACTGGCCCAACACCTCACTGAGACACTTTTTTTTTTTCCTTTATTCTGTCATCTGTCTATAAATGCTGATGAATTTTCTGTAAATTGACTGAGCAATAACCGACTAACTGCCGCAGCTCGAAATCTCAAACATCTCTCCTCCTTTTGCTTTAACAGAACGGCTGCAAATGACTACTTACGGACACATTGTTGACGCCGTTTTCGGAACCAGAGACTCATTTTCCAATTGAAATCGAACCACGTTTCAGCCGTGATGGATTCAGGCAATGACACATGCCACCACATGCACAGCATCGAAGGCGACACGAGCCCACTGCTCAGTGCCAGCATGTTCGCTGCAGGCATCTTTGGCAACGTAGCTGCCCTCGTGATCCTGGAGATCCGGCGTCGCAGGGACATGAAGACTGGGGGAACGAGGCGGCGTGCGTTGTTTCATGTCCTCATCACATCGCTGGTGCTCACAGACTTGGCGGGGACCTGCCTGGTCAGCCCACTCGTGCAGCTGTCCTATGCACGTAACAAAACTTTAGTTGGGATGTCTTCTGAAGATCCTTACAGCGTGTGTCAGTATTTTGGGGTCAGCATGACTTTCTTCAGCCTGGCCACTCTGTCACTCCTCTTCATTACAGCGTCAGAGAGATGCTTTGCTATTGGCTACCCTTATTTATACAGTCGGCGTGTCACCATGAAATGTGCTTATATCACCATCCCGGTGGTGTTTGTGTTATGTACATTATTCTGTCTGCTCCCTTTTGCCGGATTTGGTAAATATGTACAATACTGCCCCGGCACTTGGTGCTTCATTGACATGAACCCAATGGCGCCAGAGGATCGAGCCTATGCCAACCTGTATGCCACGATCATGCTGGTGCTGGTGCTGCTCATTGTGGCCTGCAATGGTTTTGTGGTTTACCAGCTGTTCAGGATGTACCAACGTCGAAAGAGGAACGGCTCAGTGATGGCGTCCACAAGGCCCAACAGCGACCGCAGGACGATGTCTATGGCTGAGGAGGTGGAGCACCTGATCCTGCTGGTCGTCATGACCATCATCTTCATCATCTGCACTCTGCCCCTGGTGGTAAGAAGACAACAGATAACACACACGTATGCTTTAGCATTGTTCTGCAGTTGACCTTGTAGCATTAGTTTGGTGGGGGTAAGCGGACTGGATGTGGCAGCCGTTAACTAGCTTTGTAGCAGTTTGTTCACTCTACAGGTCAGCTGGTCAATAATTACAGCAGGGATTGATCAAGTCATAAGATTCTGTGAGTGAGCAGATACCTTAAATGATGCACAGATTCAGCTACTATTCTCAGATCAACTCCACCGCTGCCAGCAAAAACAAATCAGCTCATGTAAATCTGGTCGGGAAATTTGGTTTGTAAAGTAAATCATATACAAATCAGGGGCACACGATGCTTCAGTCACTGTACAGAATTTGCATTTTGCTACCATTTTTGCTTTTTGTTTTGGTGGTTGCTAGAGGTACTGACCCGTACCCGTAGCCTGTGGACTACGGATACGGCACTTGCCATTTGCCAATCAGATACGCGAGATCTGGTCACGTGACACCCGGTAGATGCTAGCGGTACGGACCCGTAGCATTGGTACTACAGGTACGGACCCTAAACCTAACCCTAACACTAACCCTAACCTTAACCTTTGCTTACCTTTCAACAGTTTGCAGTGGTTAGCAGCTTCTTGACTCGCCAGACTCGCGTACGGGTCCGTATCTGTCTGGCAAATGGAAAGTGCCGTATCCGTAGCCCACAGGCTACGGGTACGGGTCCGTATCTGTAGACACTACCTTTTGTTTTTATCTACATCTGAAATCAGTAAAGAACAATGAGTTTTTAAGAGGTGGGAGAGGGTTCCAAAATCAGTGTATGAGTTGCTCTGGATGACTGTAAGTGTTTTTGTTCACAACATCAGATACATTTAAAATGGAATCTTTAAGATCTGATGTGATCTCTTTGGCAGCAGCTCTGGTAATAAGCAGTAATTGCAGGTGTGTTTATGAACTAGTGAAGTTAAACCATGATTTAACCCGGTGCTGCCCAACATTACTCACTGCATGGTAATGTTACCGCAGAAACCTTGGTCGTAATGCCAGGACTTTGAAATCGTTTTAATCAGTAGATCGTGGACGCAGTCATCATTGTTTGACCTCATTTGGAGATAATCACTGAACAAGCATGTATTTAAAAGGAAATATTTGAGACTGCAACTTCAGTGCATTGCTGAGGGCATAAAAAAACAGCATGAGCTACATCACAAATAACAGTACAATATTGATTAGAGCTGTCACTAATGGTTACTTTCATTGATTGTAAATCATTTACAGATCATTTTCTTAATTAAATACTATTTTTAAGCATCTTTGCATACCTTGAAAAGCGATAATATAATTACTATAAAATGTTCATAAATTGTGAAAAAGATTGCTTGACTTCAATTAGGCCTCTTCAGAATTTGCCATGTTCCTTCCAAATGGCGCGAGTGTAACATCTTCATAGAACAAGTGAATATAAAGGATAGTGAAGAATATGCGTATACAGAATCTGATCAAGAGACAGAAGCATCTATATACACAGAATAAAAACTGGCTATGTGATATAAGTCGTGGTACATCATAACTTGTTTTCAGCAGTTGATTCAGAATCGCTTCGTAAAAGCTGATGTGAAAGATGAAACGTCTGCGGTTTTTAGTCTGAAAAACAACAATCATATCAGAAGTGTCACCCAGCATAGATAATATTTATTGTACGTAATCAGATGGATATCTTTGTGCAGCTGTGTCTCTGCGAGCCTGTGGCATTTAGTGGAAATGCAGCTATTCATAAATAATACAATAGACTATGGGGTAGTGTGATGAAGAACTGGAGGCAGGAAGCAGTGCGTAAGTGCCATTCTGACTCCGCTGCCGATGCCCTATATAGGCTATAAACACACAATGATTAAATATAGATTTAATGACTCTGGTAGTAAATTAAGTAAGATCTCTTGGCCTTTTTAGCATTTAGTTATGTTAAGCTTTTTCTAAATGCATATATTTTTTTCAGTTTTTGAGTTTGAAGGAAAATTTCAAGAATTACTCCGGTTAATGATTAAAAAAAAGGTGCTTTTTCATTGGGGTTTTCCAGTCCTGCGTTACTGCTGGAGCACAAAATATTGTTTTTTTTCTAGAAAAGGACTTAAATGTCTTTAATCAACACATCCTGTACGGTTCTTCTCCAGATAGATGGAGTCATTTCACTCCTTTATTTGAGTTAGGAGAGCTACAGTAAGTTAGTTTTATCAGCTAGGAGAGAGTTAAGCCCAAAATTATTCATGTCCATGCCAAATTTAGATTTATAGTGATTTTTTATTTGACCAATGGGTTTATTCTGACTGGGAATGAAAAACAAGTAACAACCAGCAGCAAGATATTGTTTTAGAGAGGTTAGTGATGCATTTAATTATTTCGATGTTGTTGTCTTTTACATTTTCATGAAACATGCCCTGTCCAAAATTATTCAGTAATCAGCAGCTAAGCCTTTATTTGCCAATCAAGTTGTTCTTATATTTGCTAATAATCTTTCTTCATGTTTCACTGGGATCTTGTTTCATTCCTCTCTGTGATGATCTGTGGGTCTTTGAGGTTGGAAGGCTTCTTGCCATCACTCTAGTCTTCAGTTCCTCCACAGATTCTGGTCTGGACTCTGCAACATGTTCATACTGATTTTCCTGAAATACTTTGGGGTACGTTTCAGATCATTGTCTTGTTCGAAGGTCCAGTGCTGACCAAGACCAAGTTGCTCTTCAGCATTTTAATGTCATCTTCTTTTCCCATGATACAAGGCTTCCTGCTCCATTAGCTGGATATCACCACCAAAACATTACCACCACCATGTTTGACTTTGAGGATGGTGTTCTTGAATTCTTGAATGGTTGAACGCTTCTTTCTTTCCTCCCATTGTCCAAACAACTCCATTTTCATTTCATTGGACCACAGAACTGATGACCAACAGTTTTTCTGTTTGTCCAGATGAACTTTGTGGATCTGTCTTTATGAAGTCAAGTCCTTAATCAGCGTCGGCTGGGGTGTCTGTCTTGACATTTTGCTGCTTGAATCGCTCATATTCGTCAGGATGGTTTTGTATTGATCCTTGGATTCTTCTTTGCCTCTCACAACACCATTCTCATCAGTGCAGGTTTCCCTTTTGTCTTCCTACCAGCCCTTGGAGACTTTTCACAGTGGAGAACTCTTTGTACTTTCTGATGATGCTTTACCGGCACCTGAAAACACTCCCATATGACTTCATAGCCTTTAAACGTCTTGTGAGCAGCCACAATGTCCAAGCTCTCTCTTAGTGATGAACCCTAATAGCAGTCGATTGAGCTTCTTGGTTTCAGCCGACACTTTCAGACAAATGAATAGAGAACTACGGCATCAGCTGTTCTCAAATTATAGCATGTTAGAACGCTATAAAACATGGTAGAAATTACCAGAAGCATTTGGAGTGGTATCAAAGCTGCATTTTTAAAAAATATGTGACAATTTCAATGGATAGGAAGAATTTTAGACATTATATTTTAATAAAAATATTAAAAGAAGAACATAGACAAAGTTAGACAGCTCTAACTGAATGTCTAGTGACTCGTTTGTGTCATTTCCAGTTAAAAGGAAAATAATGGTCAAATAAAACTGCTATAAATCAACATTTGGAATGGCTATGAATAATTTAGGGCTTAGCTGAATGAGTGCAAAACCACCATCAAACACAAACAGGTTTCTAGAGAGGATCCTTCTTCCAAATATCAGGCTTCACACACAGTATACTGTGTAACTGTAACTGACCTTTGGAAAACCCAAGGTTTGATCAGTAATGTCATAAGGAAGCAATTTGGAAAGAGTCTGTAATGAGAAAATGAGAGTATCTGGCTCTGACGGTGCAATTATAAATTTCACAACACCAATATAACATCTGTGAATGATGACTATTTGGAGGATGGAGCCAAAAATCATTTACCATGCCTGTTAGATGCACAAATAATGGACTGCAAGGGCATTCTGACAACAGTGCCAACTTTTGACAAGCGTTGCAGTGAGAGGTGACAACACATGCTTGCAGCAACCACAACCACAACCAGCAACTGACACGCTGGCCTTTGTTTGTCAGAAAGCTTGCATGACATGTACCGACTGCCAAACAAAACATGAAAACACCAAAAACAAGCTTCTGGTTAGCTGGTGTTCCCATGAACTTTGACATGTTTATAATTAGTTCGGCAAGAAAAACAAACCTGTTTTGATATAGGACAAAGAAGGTTGATTTTGGAGATCTGTGACACTGATTGCAAACATAAATTCAAACTACACGACTCATTATGTCGAGCCATTATGTCGCCTCAGTAAGTCTCCTGGACAGTCTGTTCGAAACCACATCAGTCCTGTACATGTCACTTTGGATTTCAAATGGAGAATCAATAACTTTCCCAGCAGTGTATGATGTTGTGCACTTTCCTGCACACAGCAGTAATGGGCCAAAGTGCCATCTTCTGCGTTGCTGCGTCTCAGCTGTGGGTTGAAATGCACCTTCTTAACCTTCATCTCGGCACTGATGGCCAAATCCTGCATCACAGTTAATTCAATAACATCCACAACATCACAAACCGAGACCACACAATGACAATTTTATGAGCTGTTCTCACAAACGGAGCCTTTTAGAGCCTCAGCTGGTGCAGTCACTTACCATTCAAGAATATTTTGGATGTAAAAAACCTTCACACACAGACCTTTATATTACTTTATCCCCAGTAAATGTTGCATTAAAGCAGCATTAATAACACTTTATAGTTGCTGGACATGGCTATTATCACAGATTCCTGCATCTGATAGGGGTTGTAAGTGACCAAAAGCTGCAATACACCTTGGAATTCTTGAAATCAAGAGGAAGAATCAGCTTGTGTTTGATGATACAACAGGATAAGACGTGCTTAGTAATAATAATTTAGCCAGAATGCTTTAGTGTGATGGTTTATTAAACTGTCCTCCACTGTACGCTGTGTACCAGGTGTGTGCTGTACGACTGTAGGCAGGTAAAGGACACTGGGATCAGCTTTCTTCACTCCCTCATTAGGAGGCTGAATAAAACTGATGAGTCTGGTACAGTGAGGTCAAACAAGGACAGACAGAACGGAGGCAGCAGCAGAGATGAAGGAAAACTAATGGAGCTACAGCGGATAATATCTCCACTACTGTGACGTCAACGGCTCTCAAACGTCCAGTCAGGGTCTCTTATCGATGTCTGAGGTTGGGAATGACTGGAATAGATGAAGAAGACTGGTAGTGGACGTTTATAGGATCCACTCACTAGGCTCAGTTCAGACATCATTATGAAGGTCTTAAAGCTCAGACATCCCCAGTTTGTTTCCTTTAAACCCACTCATGACGACAGTTGTAGTTTTTTTTTATAGGTTGTCTGTTTGCATCTTCTTTTCTCTCGTGGCTTTTATCCTGTTACATCTCCTTCCATCAGATAACCACTGACAGTCAGCAGACATTTGACCAGTGCAGGCAGAAGCCCTCTGAACATTACTCTCAGCCAGATGTCATAAATTCTTCGTATTATGGCAGTCCTATACATTCTGGTAAATCACTTTCTTGTGGCTGTCACAGTCATGTCTCCACTCCTGTCCTCATATTTCCACAGAATGGCCACATTAACCTATTTGGCAGCCATTTCCATTTGCCCCGCAGGAAGACGCAGAAAGCCTTTACAGTACTTCAGTCCAGGCGCACAATAAGTCATTGTGCTGAGCAGGATTTAGTCCCTCATTTTTAAATGTACATCCAGCCTCAAGAAGAATTTCCTTTCCCATTCCTTTCTTTATGATCTACATGAAAACAAAGTGATCGTTTCTACTGATAATGGACATTTGACATCAGTGTAATGTAACATCACTGTAAAGCGGCCAGTTCAATTACACCTGACTTCCTCTATTTCCATGTCCTCTACACTATTAGCAGAAAACTCATTCATAGAGTTCTTGTCTCATCATCTTGCTAGCTCAACCCGCAAAATTTACAGTTGCTACATTTCAAGCAATGACGCTACTGCTGCTATCGCTGCAGAATAGGGATCAACCTATTTTGGTATCTGAGCACATTTAGCATTTTTCCAATTCGATCTTGATTGCTGATGACAAATCAATTCAAATTGGTGCTACTTTGGGTCTGATGCAGCCGCCACAACGCTATCTGGTTACACATCTAATAACTTATCACCACTGTAGGATAAACACAGAAAAGTCGGTTGAAAAAAAAAATAAGCCAAAGCAGTGTTGTGCTGAAGCTTCTAATACTCAAAGACCTATATTTATACTGCAAATGGATATCAGTCCAAATAGATACTGGTCCACTCCTACTGCAGACTGCAGGAGTAGGGCTGGAGTGGTAAACTTGGCAGATGGCACCACGAGCCACTAGGGTGGGGCTTGAATAAAGATATTAAAGGTGTTTCATATTTGCCCTACGGCTGCAGTACACATTCAGATGTACTACTACAAATGCATAATTTATTTGGAGCTTTGTATAAACACTCATGGGTGTCCAGCTAGCAATGTGATACCACAGTCCTCTGAGGGGATATCACACACTCAGACACACACAGGGCACGATCAGATTACATTTTTCTCCCAATATGAAACAGTGTGTCTGATGTGCCTCTGGTTGTCTGTGATTGCATTAAAAATTTAAAAAGGCAGGTAGATTGGTAGAGATAGGAAGACTGGGAAAGAACAGTAATGGAATTTGTAATGTCAGTCTTCTTTTAAATCAATGAAGGTCCCTGGATGTGAACGCAGGACAACAGACCAACACAAGAGACAGATTAAAGCACCCTCACCTCTGACTAGTTCAGCAAGTTTAAATTTTGTTCTTGAAAATGAAACTCAAACAGAGGAGTGTTTCCTGAGCATCGAGCCCTCACAGACTCTTCGCATTAACACTTTTATTGCGCTTCCTGCTGGTGCTGAGAGAAGAGAAGAAAGTGGGTTCACAGCGCGAGTCGGGTTTCACAGCTCGGCCTGGCATAACAAACAAAAAAAAATCTCTCTCCACACGCATACACACACAGTCCTTCATCTGTCCTGTTTTTGTCTCTTACACATGGCGAGGGCTGCCACTAATCACAGTAATGATCTCATGTGGTTCTGTTTAAAGTCAGGTCAGGATAGTACGGAGCTATTCTGCAACATATAACTGCATTATGCTCATCTTTAAGTCCAGATCTGTTTGATAAGTTGGAGCTTTTCTAGCCTATATACATGCATATTTTGTTGTTAGAACTCCTCCTGAAATTTTACCATTTTCTTACAGCAGTGAATGTGAGGATTTAACAGCTTTCTCTCACGCTTCACTATAACAGATGCTGATGTGGCCTTAAGCACGACTCCTAGCTGCAATTTGCGTCTACGGAGAGAGCATGTGTTAAGGAAATAACCCGTCCTCATGGCAACTAATCAGCTACTGGACTGTGTGACTGAGCAACAGGAAATTCACTTAATGACGCGACAATGTTGGTGCAACCACTGCAATGTCAGCAAATTGGGTAGCAGAGGGGCTGTTTAGAAGAAAAACCGTTACATCAAAAGGTAGAAGAGAGTGAAGATGGAGACAGATAATGAGAAGTTCAGAGGAAAGAAAGAGAAATGTGGGTGGAAGGAATAAAGTGAATAAGTAAGGCAGTATCAGGAAATACACTGACTCTACAACCAATGGGAGGTCACTTTCCTCTAACATTTTACTGTTTTAGCTGTATATTGTTTCTCTCGGAGCCCCAGAGAACAGCAGCAGCAGCGATTTCTAAACCTGTGAACAAGTCATAGCTTCCATGGATTGTATTAATAAGCTGGTTCTCAACCTTGTGACCATCAGCCGAGGGAATTCACTGCTTGTCATTCCCCCGTAATAACTGCTGCTGCTGATTTCACTGACGGTTTTCAACCACAGAGGAGGAACCAATCAGTGTAATCTGCTGCTCATTCCTGGTCTCAGCAGTGCTAATACAAACAGCTGTATTCACACACGGTTTCATCTTTAAAAGGTCAAAGATTTTATTACTGAGCAATTATTGATAAAAGAACACTCTGTATGCACAGGTTAGTGAGGTCTAAGGTGATCTATATTTTCTTGTCACTTCATTATATTTAATTGGAACAAGGCTAAAGGTTGCAGACAAGGTCAAAACAAATTTAATAAGCTGACAAAGGCAGAATATTCACTGGTCTGTCTGGGTTTTTGACTCTACTGTGTGGATACTTTACGAGCAGAATTACAGCAGCCAAGTATCCCCAAGTGCCTCAGTACAAAGACAATGGGTTACAGTTATGTTACTTTATTAACCGTTTATGGTACGAGGAGAGAAGGCAACAATTTCTAATACATTTATCCAAACAACAAATATTTAGAAAATGAGGTTTTCAATGTTACCCTTCGTGTCATCCTGCAGGTCAAAATTGACTCGTTTTAAAGTTTAAAAATGTGTGGGGGGGAGGGAAAAAACATTTTCACAGTGAAACTCGTCCACAATTTCAACATTTTTGGGAAATCTTAGAACATTTTTGGTGGAAAAAAAGAAATGTTAAAAGTGTTTCTTAAGAACATTCACCAAAAAAAAAACAATCAACCAAAATCCAGCAAAATTCGCAGGATTTGGGTTGATTTTTTTTTTTTTGTGAATGTTCATAAAGAAAATATTAGATGTTTTACTGATATATATGCAATCATTTTAGATATTTTTAGGATTTTTGGGAATATTTTTATTCATTTTTAAAAAATATTTACAAGAATTTTCTTTCAAAATTTGTTTGTTTTTTAATAAAACTTAAGGGAAACCTTTAAGGAATTATTGGAATTTTCTTCCTGAAGGTTTTGCAAAATTTCAGAAATTCTGGGGAACTTTTTTGTTAAATTTTTGGATTTTTTTTTTCAAACCAGAAAACAATATTTTTGGTGCCTATAAATGAAGACAACAGAAGGGTTAATCATGGGGAGAAATAATTATTAGCTGTCTTATTTTTTCCTGAGCAGAATAACTTCACTTTAAATATGTCTTCTTTCAGTAAAACCAGCATATAAAAGATGGGATCATTACAAAAACTAGCTAAAAAATACAGCAGTAACACTCTGGCTGAGGGACAAGAACTATATTAAAATCCTAAAAAACAACTGGACTTTCAATCATTCTTAACTATTCAGCATAAATCCTGACTAAATGTGACACGTTTAGACGAGAAATGAGTTATAATCAGCTCTCTAAAAAGACTTTTCAGATTACCTGATAAACATTTCCATACGTGCAAAAACCACTGTGCAGATAGAAATGAATGTTGTGTAATGAATACAGTCCTTATTTATAATCAAAATTAAATCAATCAAGTATCTTTGTGTTTAGACCAACTCGGCTGGATATCTGCATGGGAATTTGGAGTTGGTTCTGCCTCAGCATTCAACGTCTGCCTCTCAGCCTCTCCTAAAACCACTAAATACACACAAAGAGTGATGTGTTTGCCTCAGCAGTCCATCTGAAAAGCAAACAAAGTGATGCTGAGACTAATTCCAATATCCTTTCTGATTCAGAACATTATGCTCTGTAAACATCCTGTGTGTGTGAACTATGAGGGATGAGGGGTGCTGCTATCTGCATTGAAGAGCATACAACTGGGGAGTGGGCTTTAGTTTGTTGAGCATGCAAAAGGGAATTTCTACCTTACATTATTTTGAATTCTGAAACAGCAACCTGTCTCAGAGCTATGCAAATGGGATTAAGTTCCCTCCGCCGTCTTTTGGTTGCGCTGCTGGAGATGGACATGCACGAGTTCCCATCGTGACAATAAAAACCGCAGCTGTGGCCAGTTTTGAGACACCAGCCAGAGTTTCAGCACGTTGATCATACTCTGTGAGGACACACTGCGATTCTAGTTACATAACTTTAGACTATCAGTGGCTATTTTTGCAGTAATTACTTTGAGCATCACATAGTTTGGTTGCAGCGTGCAGTTTGAGGAGTTCCACAGTTTGATTTTCCCACGTGTTTTAATATTACTGGAAGATCCGTGTGCATGCTGTGACTGAAACTGTGGTCTAAAAACTTAACTTCACTGCACAACAAACCTTATTGTCTACATTTACCACTTATCTGCAGCTCCATGTTTTCCCTTGGTCCAACTGATTTGCATAAACTAATGGTTCCTTTCTGTCATTTTTTCAACATTAGGGACACTGCTGTACTCAGTAATTGACACTGAGCATAGAGTGTGAGCAGAAAACTTGTATTTTCCAGCTGTGCTAAAGGGCTTGTTAGGAAAAAAACACAGATTTAGTTAAGATAAGTAGCTCCTTGTTGCCTTTGAAGCAGATTAGAAAATGTTAGTACAGATTTGCTGTGGTGTCTGCAGTGATGCAGTCACTGTATCATACCTTGATGGTGAAGAGGGAAATAAGCTTTAAGGGAAACTCTTAATTCACTGTTAAATCTGCATCACAACCCTTACTTATGGCCATGAACGTTAGGTAAAGAATAACAACAACAGAACATATAACAGCAGTTGGTAAGAGTAACTACACTGCTCCTACACATGTAAAGGAACAAGCTAAGATGTTCTGGGTACCTGATAAAGATGACCCCTGGGTGCCTCCCTTTAGAGGTCTAACAGGCAGGATCAGCTGGGCGTAGTCCTTGGGCCAAACCAGGACTCACTGGAGGGATTATATCTCTGAGCTTTTCCCACTAGCAGCTGGGCATCCTTCATGACAAACTGGAAGAAGTTTCTGGGAGGCCTGGCATCTCTGCTCCCTCTGCTGCTACCACAAGCCTGAAGGAAATAAGAGGTTTTGATAATGAATGAATGAATGAAAACCAGATCAAACTAAATGAAGTTAGATCTTTCCAAACACAGACAAGTGCTAAATCCGAAAGTCTACCTTCATCTTCTAATGTACGTACTGGTAAAGAATGGGGAACAGTTATTTTTTATTCACAGCACTTACACTTCACTGCTAGCATTCACTGTAACAGGTAGATTACTATTTTACTGAACTGGCAGAATCAAATGGTGACTGGTTTATTCCATTTTCTCATTCATGTTTTTGAACATCTGTACATACCCAATAATAGGTTTGTATATAAAATAACATCTGCCCTTGAAATTTAGAAATCTAAAGCAACATGATGAGCATCGGTTTGGTATTTCAGCAGACGTGGGTTCAGCTTCCATTGTTGAGCTCCGATATCAGACTGCTGCACAAACAGGTCCAGCTGCTGTAGAGGGTTAAATGTAGGATGTATAACCAGACTGTCAGCTACGGTGTAGCTGTCTGTGTCAGGGCTCACACCTTGGAAACCATGTTTAATCACACTGTGTCTTCTCTCACTCCCTCATCTCTCAGAGCCGAGTGTACATCAACTCCATCGGGATTCGCAAAGAGTCTCACCGCCTGGACCTGATTGCCCTCCGCTTCATCTCCGTCAACTCCATCATCGACCCCTGGGTCTTCATCCTCCTCTCCCCAAGTGTGCTGCACTTCTTTTGGTCTTCACTATGCCAGGGTCCCATGGGACCCTCCAGGGGGTCTTTGTTCAAGTCTTCGCCGGCTAAAGACAATTCTCATGCTGACGTAGAGCTGTGTCAGCCGACGCTGCAGACACACATTTGTCACTCTGTGAACAGTGTATGACCGCAGCAGTGCTTTGTTGTTGTTTGATATTTCTATTTATTGGACACAGGATTGGAAAATGTTCTGCTGTGTGATCATAGATCAGCAGAGGTTTGGCCGGCCACAATATCTCTCCCATGTGGGTGGTGTGTTTTTTACCCACTGATCCATTATCCATTAGATAATGGCCCTTCCATCTAACCGATGAGCACCTCAGAGCAGCTGGTGGCCACTTCTTACCAATTACTGGACAGTTCCATCCATTTCCAGCATTTCAGCTAAGTTTGTGCAGTTGGACGCACACAAACTTTGTTTGGAGCTTTTTATTTTTCATATTAAGGCTCAACATTTTGCCTCTTTTGCAGTTTATAATTTATGTAAGCAAATCAATTCAAAGAAAATGACTGCTGTTCAACAAAAAAGACCAGATCTGGCAGTGATCTGGAACAGACAAACTGCAAGTGTTTTTCTCTGCATTGTAAAAAAAAGTCAGTGGTGTTTGGTTGGAGAATCTTGTGCAATGAAGTATGAAACTGAATGAGTCATTTTTAAGTGGCAGTAGGTAACTGTAGCAAAGCATGGTGACCATAGAAAGCGGAGTACATAGAAACAGAGATCATCAGATCAACTTGTCTAATGATGCTCATACAGAAAGATACGTGGGCTGGTTCCATGTTAATTGGTAGATTTCGGTGCACAGGTGACTTTAAAAACTGTAAATGAACACCTCAGTGATCACTGGTATCATCTTGACATTTTTATCTGATCACCTGTGAGCTTCTCAACCTTGTGACTTTAACCTCTGGTCTGTTTTGGTAACATTTTCTGCTGCAACCCGACCAGATTCCAGTTGAAGAGGTCAAAGGGCAAAAAACCCTCGAGGCTTTTTTTGCAAACAAGACAGTTAAAATTTCCTCCCTTGGGAGAGAGTGATAAACACAGAAAAAGATTATACTGACGGTCAGCAAAATTTCATTTATATGTACATGTAAAGCATGTAGCATACTGGATATAATATTTTATAAAACCTGTTTATGAAACTGCATTTCAATTTTGCCTTGAAAACTACTTTAAGTAACAGCAGATTGATATTCTCACATAATCTGGATATAACCGTAATGCTTTTGATGTACTAAATGAATAATAATGAATCATTTCAGCAACTGAAAAAGAAAAAATACTTTAAAAAGTCCTGCATCTCTATGGAAGCAGCACAAAAATGGCAAGAGGGAGACAGAACTAAAAGACATGTTTAATCCAGTGTAACAGTTACAGTATCATAAATTAGATGAAATCAAAAGTCATATGAAACATGACTGGGCAAGAACTGTCAGAATGTTGAAAACCAAGCAATTTTTCCAGTTTCTTCCTCTGATAAATGGTGGCATTTTGGCTGCTTTTAAAATACTTGGGATTATTTTGTCCGATACTTTCGCTGACCAGATTGTCATTTTGTTAATTACTGGAGCATAAAAGTGAGGTTAGCCAAATGAACGTATGCTTTTACTGAAATTAAAGCTGCCCTGTGGATTAATTTTGTAAACAAAGAGACGTTTACATTCAGCGACACTGAAATCACACGAAGTTACAGTAATGTGCACAATACTGACAAAACCTGGGGCTAAAAAATAATCCCACAGGATGCCTTTAACATCAAGTATTTGGCAATGCCTCTTATAATAAAAGGCATAGTTATTTCATAAGCTAACAATTTTGACAGCATAGAGTCTAAAGCTGCAGGTAAATATGTCACTGACAGAAACTGACTAATTCTCTAAAACATACCACGGTTGGACTTACAAATCACTTGTCATTTTATTACACAACTCTTTCACTGATTTCACTTGGCAGATATCTTGCTCTGCCACACTGCTTGGAAGAAACCATGAAAAGATTGACTCAAGATTCAAGTGCCGCTTCAACTGCATTAGTTTTACAAGGGGTCATCCTGAAACGTTTCTTCCATTAAATACACCATGTTTATACGAGACTAATGCCGCTCAAAGCCCAGATGGAAAACCTTGTGATTGCAGTACCTGATTACATCCTCAAACTTCTCTTTAGAGCTCCGTTACCAACTCAAGTAAACTCTGAAAATGCAGGGTTGCTTTCAGGTCCTCCAATGAAAGTTCTTGTCTAAAAATCTCCTCTGCCATTAGTCAGTTTGGAGCTAGCCTACGCAGTCCTGGTGACCGGCCGCCCACCAACGTAGCGCATCGTTGCATAACACTGATGTCAGCTCAAACGGAGCTGCTCACATCAGACGACTACTGAGTTTCTTGGAAAAAGCAGGTTGTTTTCTCCACTTTGTTCCTGCATATTGGTTGAACTTACATGTGGTGGATTTCTACTGGTTTAAAATTACACAACACTATGGTGAACTGTTGGGATTGCAGCGTTCTCTCTTTAAAAACAATCCAGTTTCACAGGGTCCAAGTGTCTGGCGAGAAAATGAGCGAATAAAAAGTATTTGCTGGCTCTCGGGCCGCAAATCTGTCAAAAGAAAAAAAAAACAACAGCGGCCAAGTTTAAATGTGTAGATTTAAATTCAGGTGTGTAAAAAGTGAGAAAAAGTTCTCAACGTGTCATTTTAAAGGACGGCAGAAAAGTCTGCCGGCATCAGGTTAGTGTTATTTCTAAGTGTCTGATGTGTGTGAGAAAGGAAAAGCACTGATGATATTATTTGGCTGTTGTGTTGTGAGAACAGCAGTTTATTGCCTCGGCTGCTCTATTGTTGGTTCTGAGCTCAGCATCAAAATGTTCAGTGTTTACGATGGTGACTTACTGCTTCCTGTCCATGTTATGTGTGAGTTCTGCCTCTGTGTGTGCCAGTGCTTTTCCCTGTTGTGCTTTAGAGACTGTGTGTGTGTGTGTGCATTGCCTATGTGTGTGTCTGTGTGTACATATTGTGTATATGTGTGCGTGCGTGTGACAGACAGCAGATGTAATGTAAACGAGTAAAAGAACTGCAATGATGTCAAACCAGAATGCTACCTACCTGGATGTCTCTGTAATTGTAACGTACTGTACATGGAACTGAATGCACTGAGCAGACGAGTGTGTGAGTGAGTGTTTTATGGCTTGTGTAAATAAACATCTCATCCACCAAATATTCTGTCCGACCTGCTTTGTTACTCTTTTCCTCCACACACAGTCAGTGGATGGGCTCCAGATGTGGAGTATAGAGGCAGTCCTTCAGTTAAACGTGTGAGTTCGAGTTGCTGCATGTCGGCCTTCATAAAGACATCAGCGTGTGAAGCCCTTTGACAGCCAATCGCAGCGCACAAAAAGTCAAAAACTGATTCCAAAGTTTTGCAAAACTCATTGTTTTGTTTGAGGCTCCAGTTCTATGGTGATAAATGTGAGTCACGTTTAAAAAAACAGAGGTTTGGTTTTGTTGTTTTCCTTCATTTCGGACATGGACTTCAAAATTAATTGAACAGTAATTACGCGTCCCAATTCAGCGAACATGACTGAAACTCATTAAGTGCTCTTAAGAACAGCTAAACTTCATCTTTATGAGGGTAAACATGTATAAATTGGTCTAAAAAAATCTAAAAATGTGCTCCTTATAACTCATAATCATCATATTATCACCATGTTTTTCAGTGTAACTCCATGTTGTTCAGCTACGTAGCAGAAAGTAGTGCTACATGATTTATCAGCTCAGCATTATTACTGTGATGTTGCAATAGTCACGTCTCTAGAAGACTGAAGGAAATCAACTTTTTTTTTAAACTCGTACTTCTCATTGTCCATGACGAATCCACAAGCGAAGTCTGGAGATAGAACATAATTTACTCTGATTTAAGAGTCCCTTGACACAACTTCAATTAAAAGACATTCTGTTGACGTGCAGGCTCCACATGTGCACAACAGAGTCAGCAAAGGAGAGAACCACAGAAAAGATGATGAATACAATGCCAGATATCAATGCCTTTTCCTAGGTTACTCCACATGAGAACAGTTGCAAATGGCAGAGAAATCACTCGTGAGACCAAAATAAGGTCTTAAAACATGATCCATTCGATTACAAGCGATATGCAAGATCATCACGCACCTATTCTTCCTCAAGTTGCCCTTCTAGAGCTGTATGAATAAAAGGCATAAGTAGAAACAGAGCTGTCACACTGAAATAACCTGCAGCCAAAAGACTTGTCATCCAGCCAGACAGAAAGTCCTACATAAATCTCAACGTCCCCTTTATAAACGAGGACAAACAACTGAAAAGACGCAGCTTGCAAACAACATTTTTCCTGATGATCATGAAGTGAGAACATCACTGTTGGATGACACAAGCGTTGTGATGGAAAACGTCATGTAAGAGCCAACGTGGTGAACATGATCAGAACTAACGCCCTGAACAAACGCTACAGCCTGCAGCACTCTGGACACAGACTTCATCTTCAAGTTGCCAAGCTATGCCCTCGGTACATTAGGAAAGAAAAATATTACAGCTTCAGTTATTCCTGATATTGGGCAATAATCTCTACTTTTTAACCACTAAACCTTCATCCATTGCATGTCCAGCCTCTACTTTTAAAGGATTCAAAATGTAAAAAATGAAGCACATCTGTCAATAGGTTCATTATTTTCTAATTACAGACAAATAAATTTCACATTTATCTGGACTTCCTCCTATTAAACACACAGCCTGTAGTTTAAAGGAAAAAACAACATGATTCACTGCAATGTCTACTTGTATTTTCCCACTTTTACGATTCTCAGTATTGATTGAGACCCTCAACAGTTGCACAGCTTTTGTTTTGCTTCATTTTTAATTGTTAGCAGGGATTCGGTCTCGGCGGTTTCTTCTGTTGTAGTACCTGTCCACTTGTGATATCAATCTGAGCATAATTACTATTATGAATTGCTATTTGGAAGATATCTTGTTTTGCTTTTCAACTGTTCTGTGGGAAGACTGGCGACCACACCAAACACTAACAGTTAATTTAAGTGATTAGAATCAAGCTCCCATGTTGCAGCTTCTCCTTTTCCTCTCTTCATCCCTCCTTTCCTTTCCTTTGCTCCTCCATTAGAAAGTCAATGTGAGATAACTCAATTTCTCAAGAGTTATGATCCATAGTTGCAAACAGTAAATGCCACTACCCATTCACATGCCCATCTCTCCTCTCTTTCAAGCCATTCTGCAAATTAATCTCCCGCTGCCTCCCAGTTTCTTTTCATCTCTCTCTCCAGGAGTAATAAGCTAAGGGCCTCTTGGCATCAGGAACTGGTGTTAACGCTGCTGAAGAGTGTGTGTAGAAGTGCAAACGTCTCTATGTGTGTCCATTGGTGCTCCATTATACATATTACCGGGTACATGTGGGTCATAGAAAAACACACAGGGTTCTGGTGGAGGTTTCTGATAGACTGGGACAGGATAAAGCAGCCAGTTAAAGATTGTGCTGAAGCACCTGTCAGTGATTATTTTTGAATTGTGCAGAGGAACAGTCTGCTGCCAGAGGTTATTGCCTTCCTGTCCTGAGCTCAGTGGGCAGATAAAACGCAGGATTTAGGAAGAAGTTGGAACTTCACATTGTATTTAGGCACCGCCAGAGGAAACATTTACAAATTAAAACACCACCAAAGCCCAACAGCGACGAGTTTAATTCAAATTTTTGCCACAATGAAATTAAAAAGCATACATTGATAATAATTTGGCTTTTTGCCTCAGCTCCAGACTTATCACCGTTCTCAACCATATTTCTACTTTTGCTACTTCCAAATGTGGAATTTTGTACAGCTGTGTATCCCTGAAGTTTCAATCAAGGCACATTTTTTATGATGTTCTTCTCTTGCAGCCACATTTGATCCCCAGATTTGTCACCGCTTTCATGGTATGCATAGACCGGTCACCTCAAGGAGGTCAAACAATCCAAAGAACTCGATGTTCCAGTGTGAGAGGAACTATAGGAGGAAGATTTGGCCTCTACACAGAGCTATTCTACCAATTCTAGTATTATGTAACATATATAGCTAGACCAGTTCAATGTAGAGTGCCACACAGACTGCATTGTTTCAAAACTAAACTTTCTAAGATATCCGACTCATTTTTCCCATGTGTAATGGGTGTATTACTGCTGAAGGTCGTTAACACACTTACTCTGACACTCTTGAATACAAAGTAATTTCCTGGTGTGACATATTTAATTGGTTTTCCAAACAAAATGGACCAAACATTCAGTCAGAGTGTAATCTGGCCCTGACAGAACAAGGGCCCTTCCCTGCCATCAGAGGCACGCTTTCCAAGCATTAATCATGTTTTTGTTTCAGTAGATGCTTTCTGTTGCCAAGATGGAACAGATTTTTACAGCAAAGGGACTCACAAGTATTTCCAGAAGGTGTGGCATCACATTTTAGTCTTGCTTGGTGAGACTTAACTATATGACTCTGCTGTCAGGCTGTACCTTTATGGAAACTGGCTGATATTCTGGTCGCCCACTCATGTTTTCCTTTTCTTTTGTTGCATCTGTAAGGGGCGGTTTTCCACTTTGACTGGTCATTTTGTTGGTAAATTTGGACTGTACGTGGTTTTGAGCACCATTTGTCTTCCTGGCACATGTGCAGTTAGTGCATTTGCAATGTGGACACCACAGACTTAGGCAGAAAGTTACATCACACAGACTGGTCGCTGTGTTATAGTAACAGTTAAGATGCTCTGGAAAGTCTTTTCTTTCAAGTCATCCTAAGGGATAAATGTGGCTGTAGATGTGATCAAGAGTGCAAATATATGTGGGATTAAAAGGCATCTGTCTTCTTGTCTGACTGAAGTTATGTAACAGAGACTTCCTGTGTGTTTTGTGTGCTTTTTGGATGAGTCACGTGTGTTTCCCATGACAGAAACATAAACAGCAAAAACCACAATAAAGTAGAAGACTCACCTCAGCCTGCCAGCTCATTTATTTAGCAAGAGGCCAATTCTTGTATTGTTCCTATCCTGCTCTTACTGTCATAATTGTGCATATTCTCACTATGGGTCACATGTTTTGCTGCAGTTGTGTTTCTCTGTCTCTAAAATAAAAGTTATCATGACTCATAGTGAGAAAAGACACAATTGCGAGAATAAGCCCACACTGAAAACATTAAAATTTTACTTGAAATGTAAACATTCAAACCATAATTCCAAAAAGTCTGTGTCAGAAGCAGGCCTTCATTCCGAATTCCCTCTGTTAGTTCGTCATGTTGCAATACTTGTTTTGATTTCCCCTTCAAAGTTACTGCATGAAGCTGTTAATCCAACATTTCCGTTTCAAACTTTCAGCCCTCTAGCGCTTCACTGGACAGAAAATGTTCCTTTCACTGCAACACATTTGCAGGCAAACCATATGCGAAACCAGCTGGATGGAATTAAAGAGGAAAAAAACAAAGTGGATGAGAACACACGAATCACACCACCATGTAGAACATCACAGCAGACTATACTGTTGACTTGATTACATGAAAGTGGTAGAAATGGGCACTATGCTCAAGTGTCACAGACTTTATATGACAGGTACCAGGAGTTTATCTACTCTGCTTTGTTCTCCTCAGCGTTTAGGGGTCAAATAACTGACAACCGGATTGAAAATGAGGAATTATAAAAGCAGTTGCTCTTAGCGATGAAGCAATTGAGAATTATCTGGATGTTGTAGCATCTTTCAACTCTTTGTTTCAGCTTCACAACCTGCAATGTTTTAAAGTCACTCTTAGCAGGAGTAGACCAGCATCTCCTTCCCCAATTGAGACAGAAACTCTCAGTCTGCCATTTAATAAATCCTCAACATAGGGCTGGGCGATAAATCGAATTAATTCGATTGATTCGCATTTTTAAAACCTCACGATTTGAAAATTTGCCAAATCGTAAAATCGAGACGAGCTTAAATGTATAACAATACAGATTCTTCTTCTGCCTTTCATGACTTGTGCACTGGCGTTTGCTCTCCTTCCGCCAAAACACTCACACCCCCGTCATGGTGGACAAAACAGTGGACGAAGAGTCGGTCGCAAGAAAAGGGCCTCATGTTACATCGATTATATGGAAGTGGTTCGGCTTTGACAAGACTGACACAGAGCAAACTACAGTCATGTGCAAGGTTTGCAAAAGTACTGTGAAAACGAAGAGTAGCAGCACAACTAACCTCTTTCAGCACGTCCGGCAGAGGCATCCTACAGAATGGGAAGAGTGCTGGCAGCTACAGGAGTGGAGCATGGCTAGCACTAGCCATAGCAAACAGACCGCAAAGAAACAACAAAAATCGATTAAAATCGTAATCTTCCAAGATGACTTAAAAAAAAAAAAAATGGAGATTTGATTTTTTTGGCCGTATTGCCCAGCCCTACCTCAACATGCTCAAACCTGCAGCAGAACTCTTAAATCAGGACGTCAACTCAACATTTGTAACCGAAAATTTCAGTTATTACAGCAGCTGCTACCTGCTTTTATGGATTTCTCCAGCCGTGTTGCTGAAGTTAAGATAACATCATGAACATTTGTATTTAAGGACATATAGTGCTGGGGTTAAGAGAGAAATACAGATCCCCACAAGACTGACGCACCGGAAAGATTTGTGACTCTCATCAGCAACAGCAGTTTCCATCAAGAAACCAGTAATGAACCCACAGTGAATGTTCACCATAAAACAGCAGCTAGACAGACCTTCGAGGTAGCTGGTTAACACAGTAGAATATGTGGTGATGGTGGGTGGACAACAAAGCAACAAATGAACGGAAATATTGCTTCATAGCAGCTAAAGGTATAAAAAAGCAATTATTTGGTGACATGTTTGCTATAATATCCAGCCAAAAGTGTAATAATTCAGCAATTAATATGAGACATGCTTTGACAATTACATGTTTTTCCTCATGTAGAGGATTTGTGCTGGCATCCCAAAGAAGTTTTCCTTAGCATGAAAAATGTTGTAAAAATTCTACTTTTGAACCACCTTCGTTAGTTAAAGACTATTTGCTCAGCATAACACACATTTTGGTTTATTAAATGGTCAGAAATACAAAAAAAGCACATGGATTTGAATCAAATAAGGTCACAAAGACTTATCTTTATGTGTAGTCGCCTCACAAAGGCCCACACTGAGCCAGGAAAAGCCTTTAGACTCGCACCAAACAGCACAACTGGCTGACAACACAATTACTACAATAACGTTTTCCATTTTACTACTCTCAACCACCTAGAGGAGAAACAACAGCACGACCAAAGAGTCATTAATCAGACTAATACTCATCGTTGAAAGATCACGTCATTTAATCACATTTTGAAAGAAACGTCATTTCCCTCTCTAATTACTCATAATTCACGATATATCCTGCTTGTTTTATGTCAATTAATGTCACACCAAAAAATAATTACCGTCCAGTTGACTGACCAGACATCAGGAACACATCAGCTTTAATTCAGTTTATTCCTCATAATTGATTAGTTGATTAATTAACCCTGCCTCGTTAATTGGATAATCTTTTGTCTTGCGTTTTGATTAGGTCACAGGACGGAAGGAGGAGCTCACGTGTGTGTTGAGCTGGTATTTGAGTGTGTACAGATTTCAGGGAGTGACACCATCATACACACGTGGACAAAATTGTTGGTACCCCTCAGTTAAAGAAGGAAAAACCCACAATTCTCACTGAAATCACTTGAAACTCACAAAAGTAACAATAAATAAAATTTTATTGAAAATTAAATAATCAAAAACAGCCATTACTTTTGAATTGTTGATTAACATAATTATTTAAAAAAACAAACTAATGAAACAGGCCTGGACAAAAATGATGGTACCTCTATAAAAGATTGAAAACTATTTGACCAGAGTGACATGATTAACTCAGGTGTGTCATTTAATTGACATCACAGGTGTTTCCAAACTCATAATCAGTCAGTCTGCCTATTTAAAGGGAGACAAGTAGTCACCCTGCTGTTTGGTGAAAAGGTGTGTACCACACTGAACATGGACAACAGAAAGCGAAGGAGAGAATTGTCCCAGGACATCTGAAAAAAAAATTATAGACAAACATCTTAAAGGTAAAGGCTATAAGACCATCTCTAAACAGCTTGAAGTTCCTGTGACAACAGTGGCTCATATTATTCAGAAGTTCAAGACCCACGGGACAGTAGCCAACCTCCCTGGACGTGGCCGCAAGAGGAAAATTGATGAGAAATTGAAGAGACGGATCGTTGGAATTGTATCCAAAGAGCCCAGAGCAACCTCCAAAGAAATTAAAGGTGAACTCCAAGGCCAAGGTACATCAGTGTCAGATCGCACCATTCGTCGTTGTTTGAGCCAAAGTGGACTTCATGGGAGACGACCAAGGAGGACACCACTGCTGAAAAAAACTCATAAAAAAGCCAGACTGGAATTTGCAAAAATGCATGTTGACAAGCCACAAAGCTTCTGGGAGAATGTCCTTTGGACAGATGAGACCAAACTGGAGCTTTTTGGTAAGGCACATCAACTCTATGTTCATAGACTCAAAAACCAAGCATACGAAGAAAAGAACACTGTCCCTACGGTGAAACATGGAGGAGGCTCAGTAATGTTTTGGGGCTGCTTTGCTGCATCTGGCACAGGGTGTCTTGAAAGTGTGCAAGGTACGATGAAATCTGAAGACTATCAAGGCATTCTGGAGAGAAATGTGCTGCCTCGTGTCAGAAAGCTTGGTCTCAGTCGCAGGTCATGGGTCTTCCAACAGGACAACGATCCAAAACACACAGCCAAAAACACCCAAGAATGGCTGAGAGAAAAGCGTTGGACTATTCTAAAGTGGCCTTCTATGAGCCCAGATCTGAATCCCATTGAACATATGTGGAAGGAGCTGAAACATGCCATTTGGAGAAGACACCCATCAAACCTGAGACAACTGGAGCTGTTTGCTCATGAGGAGTGGGCCAAAATACCTGTTGACAGCTGCAGAACGCTCATTGACAAATACAGAAATCGTTTAATTGCAGTGATTGCCTCAAAAGGTTGTGCAACAAAATATTAAGTTATGGGTACCATCATTTTTGTCCAGCCCTATTTCATTAGTTTGTTTTTTTAAATAATTATGTTAATCAACAATTCAAAAGTGATGGCTGATTTTGATTATTTAATTTTCAATAAATTTTTATTTATTGTTACTTTTGTGAGTTTCAAGTGATTTCAGTGAGAATTGTGGGTTTTTCCTTCTTTAACTGAGGGGTACCAACAATTTTGTCCACGTGTGTATGTGGGTGGTTTTACAACAGAAAAGGGATGCTGGAGCCGATTCTCATAAGCCATTTCATCACAGAGGAGGCTGAACACAAGGGAGGCAACTTTGTAGCGAACTGGGTCTAAAAGCAGCTTAATGAGTTACAGCAACCGGAAAATGAGTAACTTACAGAAATAACCAGGAAATGACAACAATTCAGAAGAAATGTGATGTGGGTCCTTTTCCACATCTGTGGTAAAGTTTGCTTTCTCCAACGTGAACCACAATGCTTTGGCTTGTTGTTTAGCATTCTTAAAGGTTCAGTTAAATTGATGAAATCATTTTTCGTTCCATCCATTGCACCTTTCAGCAGTCAAAGCAGGCTTTAGAGAAATTAATGCTGCTATTGTGTTCAAGCTTGTTATGAGCATTTGTAGGGGGTAATTACTATTAAGAGGTTCAGAAATGTCAAGTTTGACCAAGGACATCAGGAGAAAAGCTTAGAGAACTTCAGACACTTCAATAGAAACATGGACTTGAAGTTGCACAGCTGACTTCAACAATAAGTACTGTTTTTATTTACATTTATGTTTCTAGTTTAACTGTATAGCTTTGCACTTGTAAACCTTTGTTTCCATTCCTTATTCAGGATTATATAGTCACATACAATCTATGAAAATAAAATTAAAGACCTATAAACAGGCTACAGTCCCCAACGTAGCGGTCATGGGTTTGAATCCAGCCCATGTCCTATTGCTGCAGGTCCTTCCCCTATTCTTCTTCCCACTTTATTGTCTCTCTCTGTCACTGCTGTCCTATCAATGAAGCCGAAAAATGCCCAAAAAAATATTTAAAAAAATAAATAAATTAAATTAACAAAAATAAAATGCTCATTTAAATATATTAAAAATACATTTTTTGTTGGGTCATTTCACAGTTTAAGATTTAATCAATCAATAATTAATAAAAATCATTTATTTATAAAATCTTTGTTGGAGGCAATACCACAGTGTGTGATGTTCTAAGTCAGCTGCGGCTCATCAAATCAGAAAAAAAAATCATGTATTTTCTATGCAATTTTTTATTGGCTAAACCCAAAAAAACAAGAAAAAAATTTCTTAACTTATAATTGGCTGGGCAAAATGCACATTTGCTCATAACTAGCACCGGCCTGGAGCTGAGACGAGCATAGACTACAGGGGGTCCTCGGCTTAGGACGCCATCGACCTACGGTGTTTTGTCGTTTCATCATAACTGGTGACGTGGAAGTAGTTGGTGAGCAGAGTAGATGAATACGTGGTCACGCAACGCTATAAGGCGGCTTTGTTTACATTTTACACTTGTACGCCACCTTGAATTGTGCGACATTTGCTAACTTTTTGCCCGTCACTGTGGCTCTCAAGCTTAACTCAAATTCCTCTGATGGCAGTGCTTCAAAGATCTCAGTGGAAGTGAAATTAGATATACACACGTGGACAAAATTGTTGGTACCCCTCAGTTAAAGAAGGAAAAACCCACAATTCTCACTGAAATCACTTGAAACTCACAAAAGTAACAATAAATAAAAATTTATTGAAAATTAAATAATCAAAATCAGCCATCACTTTTGAATTGTTGATTAACATAATTATTTAAAAAAACAAACTAATGAAATAGGGCTGGACAAAAATGATGGTACCCATAACTTAATATTTTGTTGCACAACCTTTTGAGGCAATCACTGCAATTAAACGATTTCTGTATTTGTCAATGAGCGTTCTGCAGCTGTCAACAGGTATTTTGGCCCACTCCTCATGAGCAAACAGCTCCAGTTGTCTCAGGTTTGATGGGTGTCTTCTCCAAATGGCATGTTTCAGCTCCTTCCACATATGTTCAATGGGATTCAGATCTGGGCTCATAGAAGGCCACTTTAGAATAGTCCAACGCTTTTCTCTCAGCCATTCTTGGGTGTTTTTGGCTGTGTGTTTTGGATCGTTGTCCTGTTGGAAGACCCATGACCTGCGACTGAGACCAAGCTTTCTGACACGAGGCAGCACATTTCTCTCCAGAATGCCTTGATAGTCTTCAGATTTCATCGTACCTTGCACACTTTCAAGACACCCTGTGCCAGATGCAGCAAAGCAGCCCCAAAACATTACTGAGCCTCCTCCATGTTTCACCGTAGGGACAGTGTTCTTTTCTTCGTATGCTTGGTTTTTGAGTCTATGAACATAGAGTTGATGTGCCTTACCAAAAAGCTCCAGTTTGGTCTCATCTGTCCAAAGGACATTCTCCCAGAAGCTTTGTGGCTTGTCAACTTGCATTTTTGCAAATTCCAGTCTCGCTTTTTTATGAGTTTTTTTCAGCAGTGGTGTCCTCCTTGGTCGTCTCCCATGAAGTCCACTTTGGCTCAAACAACGACGAATGGTGCGATCTGACACTGATGTACCTTGGCCTTGGAGTTCACCTTTAATTTCTTTGGAGGTTGCTCTGGGCTCTTTGGATACAATTCCAACGATCCGTCTCTTCAATTTCTCATCAATTTTCCTCTTGCGGCCACGTCCAGGGAGGTTGGCTACTGTCCCGTGGGTCTTGAACTTCTGAATAATATGAGCCACTGTTGTCACAGGAACTTCAAGCTGTTTAGAGATGGTCTTATAGCCTTTACCTTTAAGATGTTTGTCTATCATTTTTTTTCGGATGTCCTGGGACAATTCTCTCCTTCGCTTTCTGTTGTCCATGTTCAGTGTGGTACACACCTTTTCACCAAACAGCAGGGTGACTACTTGTCTCCCTTTAAATAGGCAGACTGACTGATTATGAGTTTGGAAACACCTGTGATGTCAATTAAATGACACACCTGAGTTAATCATGTCACTCTGGTCAAATAGTTTTCAATCTTTTATAGAGGTACCATCATTTTTGTCCAGGCCTGTTTCATTAGTTTGTTTTTTTAAATAATTATGTTAATCAACAATTCAAAAGTAATGGCTGTTTTTGATTATTTAATTTTCAATAAATTTTTATTTATTGTTACTTTTGTGAGTTTCAAGTGATTTCAGTGAGAATTGTGGGTTTTTCCTTCTTTAACTGAGGGGTACCAACAATTTTGTCCACGTGTGTAACAACGTCTGAACAGGGCGAAACATCGACGAACATCGGTCAGGATGTAAAAACAGTGCAGCATACTGTAGCGACTCTCTGTGATGAATGAGTGAGACTTTATCTCGTTCTCTGGTCATTTACTGAACCTTTACAAAGACCACTGTGGGCTGTAGCAAAGGCCAAAATAACTACAAAAAACTACCATTTCCAGCTCTCTTGCGCTTGACACACACTACTGCTGACTTTCAGCCAATCAGAGATGAGCTAACGAAACATGGCATGTTCACTGACATGAGGTAAATCTCTAACTGAACAATGAACACTGAAACCTCAGCATCAACAAATACATCAGTTTGTTACAATATTCTGTTATCTTCTTGTAAAATGATTCATACATGCATCAAAGTCACTGGTATCTATCAATTTTCCAAAGAACTGATCATATCGTGATGCACAAATGGCTTGGTTTACATTTTCACCGGAGTTCTGATTTCTGGTGAAAATTGACTCATCACACTGTAGGAACGGACCTCCAACATAAGTCGATGATGAAAGCAGCAACCACGACTTCACCCACTAGTCTGGAAAACTGCAGACTTGAATTGGGAATTTGTCAACACCGTGGTCTTTCAAAAATCAGATGATGAGCAATGAATCCAAATGAGAACTCAAGAACACTACACACAGCAATGTTGTAGAGAAAAGTTAATGGCAAGGTAGCCCCCTAACCCTAAAATGAAGGTGCTGAAATATTTTTGCGTTTCAGTTGAAGACTGGAAGGTAAACTTAAGTCTTTCACGTTGCCGTTTGAAAAGCAGTAAATAAAAGGAGTTTTGTTGTCGCTGTTGAAAAGTGTTCTGTTGAAGGAACTTTGACTGTCTTCTGAACCGCCACAGCTTTGGTGAACTTGTGATAAGACACAAAAATACTGTCAGTTAAGCTTGTGGTTTTAAGGGCTTTTTTTTTAGAGCTTTTCACAAGTTTTCACATTTTAAAATGACATGCAGATTTCCAGATATGTTTTCCTCATTAGTCATAGTGACAGTCAGACGACAAACCTGCCCCTCACCCGCATTTCTATCCTCTCTAGCTAAGAAAAAACAGCTGCTAAATGACTTAAAACACGGTAAAATGTTTTGCCACAGTTTAATGTATCAGCCTGTGACTTTATGAATATATGTGGGGTTGCAAACAGAAACAAACTTGAACTAATTTGATTCGGCTTTATCCTGTACACAGTATATTAACTTTTTCAAATAGTAAATTAATGTAGACAAACCTGAACACCCTCCTCAATCGATAACAGTTAAGTAATAATGTAAATAGATTTCTCCATAGCTTTTTATTACACCTTTAAACAACTTCTTGAGGAAGCAAAAGAATGTAAAAAAAAAAACTGCCTTCATCTTTCCTCTGCAGCTGTCAGGGTCATCCAGAGGTAAGAGCAAGTCAAAGGTTAGAATTCAAAGAAAGGTCAACAGCAGGCCAACATGCAAACAAAAGTATGGCTCTGGGGGAAGAAAACAAGTCAGAACATGATGCAGCGGTTGGACTTGTGATCTTAGATCTTCAGCTTCTGCAGCAGATCAAGATGAGAATTATCTAGTCAAAATAATGTGTCTCTTGTGTCAGCGTTCAAGTCTAAATATAAACAATGGTTTAAGTTTTACATTTATGTCCAATTCTAGTCTATTTATATTAAAACCATTTTTTCACCCATACTTTTTACTCCAGTTAATTCCAAATAATCAAAAAGCTAAGATTTAAGGTGAATGTTCGGTAATGCAATTAAAGCTAATATTTTTGCTCAGAGTCAAGATACAAGAGGAAAATTCTGTGTTATTTCCTCAAAAATTCTTTTTTTAACCAATTCTAACTGCAGCTTTAACCTGGTCAAGCCGACAGAATCAACAGGAAACTCAGGTCTGTGACAAAAACGGTTTAAACTATTTTGTTGTCGCACTCTCTCAATCTGGCTTCAGATTGTCTTTAGAAAATCACATCCTGCTTCATTCTAAGGAAATTTGAAACCACAAACCTGAGGGCTGCAGATTTTGCTGCTTCATTTGAAAGGTGGCCCTTCAAAATAAAAGTGTGGGGCTTTTCGTTGGATGTCGTAGGAGAGCAGAGAAACATCATAAATGACATGAAAACACACAGCTGTTAGCAGCTCATTTGTCATTAATCAAACAAAGCTGTAAACATCCTCTGATGTCAAAGTATAACACTGCTTGCAAGCTACGATTTTAAATGGGTAAAAATGATTTGTCCGGTCAAGGCATAAAGCACATTTAGCTGTACAATTATATACAGCAACCAGCAATAGCAACTAAAGCTACAGCTTAATAAAAACTCATTTGCTCTGCTTACAAGAAGGAATAAGAACTCCAATTTAAAACTGTGACTGAAATGCAAACATGCGTGTAATTCACTGACAGTTTTAATTTCATATCAAAGACTTTGTTTAAACACCATAAAGTCGTCTGCACTATGCAATGGCAAGCACTATTGGAGTAATTCAGCTACACATATTGGAACTGAACTGACTGCTTTTGTCGCTCATGATGAGTCTTGGATATGTTAGCCAAGTTAAAAACAACTTGATTTTCACCTGAGGGGGTCTTAAATAACCTATTGCAGGGTTCTTGTTTTAAAATAAATTAGGATAACGAGGGTATCAGCCATAAAAGAGCAGATTTTGTGTACTGCATAAAGAAATTCACAACCCACTGTTCCAAATATTACCTAATAACTGCATGTGACTGTGTCATGCCATAATGAGGAAGCTTAAACAGCACAGCAACGGTGAAGTGAGGAGGAGAGCACAGCAAACAGCATCATGTTATTGTTCCTCCTGCTGTAAAGCCAACCGGCTCATTTGCCAGATAGTACTCAAGTGTAAATTATCCATCCCAGAATTATTTTACGGCAGATTGTTCAACATCTGCTATGCGTCTCCTCCTTACTTCTGAGCCCCTGAATGTCTCTGGAATGACGATCTGATAAAAAGAGGATGATTAAAAAAAGCAAATTAACACATTTTTCCCTCAGTCATACAGTAAACAGCTTTTACAGATCACATATCCTCATTATCAAACACACATTTAGGTGGAAGACATCAGATTTCCACGCCAGGATGCTAATGATAAGGCTGCTATGAGAGTAAGCCAACTGTGAGTGAAGCTATTTGGACAGAAATTTCACCATCTATATCTTCAACAACTGCAGGGCCAGGGGACGGGATATACGTGATGTTAGTGATGCCTCTGGGCAAACTGTGCTTTTCCAGTGCTTCAGAATTGAAAGCCTGGAGCTGGTAGCCATCAGGGAGCCGCTGAAGGACACTTCAGTCTTTAACTTTGAGCCGTCCTGCTGCTCTGATGCCAGCAGGAATGTTTCATTTCAACTTTAACTCCGTTAAAGTTCAACTTGGGTATCAACTTCGACTTTAAAAGATGCATTAAACAAGCACGATTTAAAAAAAATACTAATCACAACAATTGAGCTGCTACACAGTTAAATAAAACAGATGTTTCTCTTTAGGATTAAGCAATGAATGCACATGTATAAAAGCAAACAAGCCCATGTAAATGTACTTAAGTACGCTCTGTTACAACAGATTAATACACATGTAAAAACACATTTATGCATAAACTCACAAGGTGATTGTTTTAAAATGAAGCTCTGACCACATCTTTTGACATGTAACACTATACAGATGGGAGAACAAATGTCTCTTGTGATTTCAGTTCTTGGTGAGGAGAAGGTAAAGAACGTCCCTTTCATCCAGTGATCATAACACCACCAACCTCTAATTAAATTTATATTACTGTGCAAAAGTTGGACATAAGTAAAATCAATCCACATGAAGCTTCCAACACAAATGTTCAGTGTGTGTATCTAACTGCTGAAAGTGACTGAGTGATGGTTCAAGCTTCTCCAATGTGGAGAATCATACTGCAGTAAACTGAATGCCTTTAGGGTTTATAATGAAAAACTACTTGATAAATTATCTAATATTTTTCTCTTTTCTGATGTTACAGACAAGCTTGTATTGTAAATATCACGTTGTGGATGACAGGATGTTCCACAGCTCAGTCAGGACAAAACTGAACTCTTGGTCACTGTTTCCAAAACTCAGAAACTGAATGTAAACCTGCAGCTTTGGCATCAAACCTGCATAATTAGGTGATAAACCTCAGAGTGATCTATGACTTGGAACTCAGTTTTGAGCTTCAAATTAGAAACACAGCTAAGAATGCATTTTATCACTTGCAGAACATTGTCAGCATGAAACTGTTTCTCAAGCCAATACAGAGACACCGCTGTTTGTTTTTATGAAAGATTCTAGAGAATTCTCTGCTATTTGGTCTCCCCAAGAGGAAAATGTCTCACGCTGCTTCAAAACTGAGCTGCATGTGTTGACTAAGAGCAGCAGAACAGCTTCTGCACTGCTACAGAATTGATTTTGAGATGCTTTGATTGTTTTATAAAACAAAGTGGCTGCGATCCTACCTCTTCATCGATTTGTTTTTACCTTCTCAAACCCTCAGGTCTTTTGGCAGGCGACCTTTAAATTCAATGAAAAGTCACAACAAAACCCACAGAGAGGCATCCTTCACATCTCTGGAAGAACCTTCCTGAAGACCAGAGGGCAGCAGAGGATGTTCAGATTTATAACAGCAAACTTACCACTTTTTAACTCTGGGTTTTCATTGACTGAAAGCATTCCGTTTTCATTTTATATGGATTTTAACTTTTCTCCCTCCAGTGTTTCCACATTGTGTTTAATTATTCATGCAGTGTTACCAAAGTTTCTCAGTTTCTGCTTTGACTCCTTCATTGATGACATAATGTTTACAGGCAAGGTTTGAATGCTTTTAGTGGCCGCTTCACAGTAAGAATGTGCCATAGAAGAGCAGCTTTCAATCAGCAGGCAGCAAAATGAGCGTACAGCTTGAGGGGAGCGTTTGTATCGATGCGACGGTGAGCACAGAGGAGAGCCGTTACGGTTTGCAGAGGAAGTGGTTTCATGACTGGAGAAAAATAGGACAAGAAAAGAGACATCCGTCCACAGCCAGGCCACACTTCAAATCACTTTTTACGACAATGCCTCGCAAACTTTAGGATTGTCTTGGAACTTCACAAATGTCGACAGAGCTGCTGTAGGTTGACGACCTGCTGCTCAAGACTCGTCTTGACATGTGTCCACGCTGCTTTCCACTCAGTGGAACTTTGGGCATTCGGAGTTTCCCCATAACCTTTTATAAAATCTGGCTTGTAATCCGTTTTGGCCGCCTTCACACGAGTGTCAGTGAGGACAGACGGATGCTTGGATTTCAAATACCTCTGGGCAGAAAAAAGACAGCAGAGACTGTTTAACATCAGGATGTTTGTCCACTGGCTCCATGTTCCAAACTCCACAGTTCTGCTCCTCACAATAAATTTTAGTCCTCTGTCAAAAAAAAAAAAACCCTGCTCACTCTCACATTTGCACTTAGCTTTAGCCTGTTTTCCCTGTCCAACAACATTATCAGATTTAAAATTTCACTGACCGCTGTTTTATGTATAACCACAAGGCTTGAATGAATCCATTATATTTCTTTAACTCAAGACACAGGCTTTTAATTTCTAAAACAAATTTGTATTTATGACGTAAATACAAATCTGATTTGAAATTTAAAAATCAAATGTAAACAGCTTCAAGAGACCTCCATTCACCCACTAACGGCCCGTTTAGCCTTATCCCTGCCAAACTGATGATAAAGAAATCCTACTGAAGAGTTGTGTGAATACACAAGTGTGGGCTGAATGTGGACCCATGCCTGTTTTCTTCAATCATGAAACCACTTCCTCTGCAAACCACAACGGCTCTCCTCCATGCTCGCCGTCACATCAACACAAATCTCACGGCTCTAACAGACACACTGACGAATCAAGAAAGAACGGCAGTGAGCTGGACGGCGAAGAGAAAGGACGCAGTAGCTACAGAGGGATTTCCCCTTTGGTCTGATTTTACAGAGAAAACAGATGAGGATTGCCCAACAAATAAAAGTCCACCATTACACACAGCGTTGACAAACAGTCTCGAGAGTTATAAGTAGCAACACATAGGCTTTCCCCACTGCAGTCACAAGTGTATATCAAGACGTGTAAAAACGGCTTCCTCCTCAAGAGGGGGACGAGTGTAAATGAAATGTTTCGGCATTTTCAGAATCTGAACTGGATCCACGATCAACAACAGAGCACTAAAAACAGCAGCGTTCACATGCCAGAAGATGTGGTCATTATTTCACCCAGTGCTGAAGCGTGTCAGCACACATGAGGGAATTCCACTTGTTTCCAAACGAGTGTCGCTGAGTTGGAACAAAGCTGCACACCAGCCACGTCTCAGTCAGCGTACTGCATGTTGTGTGACTGTTTGGGCGATCAGGAGCAGCAGGAACGACGGACATCCAGAGTTCAGGCGAAAAGGAAACGACACAAAAACAATCCTCAAACATGCAGGGAAATAGATTAAGGTCCTGCTGTGCTCATGCAGTGTTTCATCAGAGGTGCAGACAGCTGGATTGATTTAAAAATGAGCATGTGTTATGTCCAATACGCATGAGACGACTTTAGAGGTTTTCTCAGGGGAGCAAAAACTACCAGAGCAAGGAGGGAAACAGGAGAGGAGTCATGTCTTGTCAAGAAGATAAAAAGTATCTGTTGCTCAGCTGCAAACATGAAAAACAGAGAAATATTATTATATAGTTATACTGAGAGATCACTACAAAGATTTCTCTTTCAGAGTACACAGAATCATTCATAACACATCAGCAGGCTGCCAGCATTAATTCATCTTTATTTAGCAGCAGGAGTAACAGAGCTCCTGTGAACTCAGCAAACCAGGTGGAAACTACTGGAGTTAACAGCAACCAAACATTTTGGCATTCCTGAGTAACACTTGCTATTAGCTACAAATGCTTCAATTTTAGTCGTCCTCTTTCTATTTATACTTTACAATGTAAGGAATGCATACTAGAAATTGCAGAATGGCTTGCTTGTGCTTACGACAGGATTAGTCGCTTTTGAGAATATGATCACCAGTAAAGTAAAATTAGCCAAATGTGGCAGTTTTTTTCTGGCTCGCTGGCTTTATACAGATGCATAACATCTGTGTAAAATCCATGATATTCATGAGACTTGAAACTGTTAAGCGATTGCTGCCCTTTTACTTGTTTGTATTTTCTTCTTTTTTATTAACTCATGGTCACCGCTAATCTTGTCTGCATCATTTTGAGCAATCTGTCAGTTTTGTTGTTGATGTTTTTTCTATTTTTAAATGCTGTTTTTGTTTGCTTAAAATAAATAAAAACTTAAATGAAAAAAATGTATGCTACAGTGGTGCAATGTGCTGGCATAATATTGAGTGAATGTGGACTGTTTATTGTGTAGTATTTTTGTGTCTGCATTTTCAAGGGGCAGCTCTCTCTCTCATCATACATTGTGGAATGACAATAAAAGCATTCTATTCTATTGCTAAGGCTACATTGACTGAGCATTTACTCTGAGTCCACGCCAAACCAACTGATGGCAAAAAAAGTAGAGTAAGCTTTGCAAACAACATTCTGTATTTCACAGCTCAACAACCAACATGGCAGACTTCCTAAAAACAGCAGCTAACTTGTCTGCATTATATTCCCCACTTGTTCCATTCTCAGAAATCATAAGGCTACATGCAGCTGGTCTGCTTCCAGTCTGTACGGAGTAGAAAATAACCAGGTACAACTGATTTAATATGCTCCAACATCAAGCTTTTTATGTTGATTTAGAAATCATTTAGACTAATAAGGCTACAGGTAAAATCCCCAATAAATAACATTTAGAGATAAAAGTGCAGCTGTTCTTTACCCTCATGAACAATGAAGTAGTTGATAAGTTGGTACATTTTGCAGTAACTGATAATTTCTTCAATTCATTTTTCTAATTTCTGATCTTTCAGTTTTGGTCCAATGTACAAATTCTGACACATTTCAAAAGATATCACCTGTACTCACCAGACAGAAGCCAGTGATTTTAGTGCATTAACCTTCATTTTATGGCAACTTAGATTAGCTTGAAAAGTTCCTGGAAAGCATTTATACTTATAATAGTGATATTATGAAACCAAAGATATGAAATGTTGGCCAAACGACTAACCCAGTCCAAACTGCAGATAAAAAGAACTTGAGTGACAGGACTGCAGGACCTGTTTAAGGCGGAATTTTGCCAAAAGAGTCTGGTCCGTGTATCCCTTCAGGATACATCTGTTCACGGAGTGCAAAAACAATGTTTCTGAGCTTTAATAATAGACAAATGTTGTTGTGAGTCTAGAGAAACTGGCAGACAATAGCAAGCGTCCAAAGTTGACTAGGTAAAGGGTGTGTGTGTGTATTTGTCGTGTTTGAAAGTTGACAGGGTGAGAAGTCAGTGGTCTAGACGAGCTGCGTCTAGGGGACATGGGTTTGTTTTGCAGCTAAAAATATCCACTTTTTTTAATCACTCAATCATATAAATACATCGCTGAAGACGTTGCTGTTACTGAACAGTTTGCCACAGTGAGAGCTTGTAAGTCTAACTATGCAGAGAAACTATGAAGTGCAGAAGCATCCTCTAGTAACACATTTTGACTTCGCTGTAATTTATAAACCTGTTTAACGGGAAGCAGTGATGAATAATGTGCTTCCACTGAGAAGGTGAGTAATAAATCTTGCTGCAATTTCTGTGTAGGACCAAAGAAAATATTGAGACCTCACTGCACCATGACATCAAATTAGCTTGTCATCTGATTAGGGGTTGCATTTTGAAGTTCTAATTAGCAAAGTATATATAAAAACGAACACGATATTTAATATGAGCAGTGGGGGACGTGAATGTACAAAAATCTAATGAACAAAAAGGGATTTACTCTTAATGTTTCTGGGATTAATGATAAATTCAGCACAACAATAAGCTCTTAAAGATTGGGGGGGGGGGGGGGGGGGGAATCTGAACCGAGGAACGTCTTCTTCCTCATCGCTGTCTGAAAGTCAGATTTGTGGAGATAAAATGAGTTTCATGATAATCGCCGTCTTAGAGCTGCACCTACAGAGCCCGTCCCTTCGTGTTCTCTCTCTCTTACTGCAGGTCTGAACACATTCAGTTTCACTCTGACATTGCTGCAATATTCGCTCCCTACATGTGCTCTGCTTCTCAGAGTTAATCAACCCTCCACAGGTCTGTCAGAGTTTATTCCTAACAGCTGAACGTGCCAAATGCTCTTCATGTCTGTAGAGCTGACTGGGACCAGGACTAAAGCAGACACGCCGCCTTTGTCTCAGTTTATTCTACACAAACATGTCTTAAGTAATGGTTGCTTCAGTACTACGAAAAATGTGTCGACCTTGAATGTCATAAATCCAGCAGTAGCTCTTTTACAGTGCGGTTCAAGAGGTTTTTAAAAACTGATACTGCAATGGGACAAACCTATCAAAGAAAAGGAAGAAGAAACAATTACAGTTTTACTTCAGAAGGCAGGAACAGAATTAAAATGTTTTCTGGAAATGGAACAGCTATTTAGGGTCTTGCTCAACATCTTTCTTAGTATTCAGAGTCGAGTTTCACTTTGACAAATGACCCATTTTTATAACCACAAAAAAAAAAATAGTAAAAAAGTTTTTAGATAAGTCAGAAATGCAGTGAATGCATCAATAAAGATTACTTGAATGCTTTTATTACCTAAACCTCAAAGAAAATACAGTGTATGAAAGGGTTTTGTTTTTCTATTTATTTTTCCTCAACATATTTACAGTTTTCTTGATGTTTAAACGATAAGGTATGTGTGTCCTCGTGTCTAAGGCAGTGATTGGTGAAATGTGTGTGTGTTTGTGTGTGACTTGAGTGGAGCTGCTGACAGCATCGCGTAGTTTCCTCAGTCTTTATAAATACAAAGGCGATGATAGCCATTTCCTGAGGTCATGCTATAACCTGAACGGTCACAACCTCACAGTATCTGCTGCAGGTAATCCTGAGTCATCAGATTGTTGCAAAACAGCCGTTTCCCTCAGGAAATTGTTCCTGTGGCTCCTCTTTGAAGCAGCAGTGAGGTAAGACTTTGAGCTAAGCCAGCTTCTTTCACTGAATGTGCAAAAGAATGAAAGAAATCCCAACCTTTAACCCTTTTTTCCTCTCATTTTATATTTGTTTAAAGTAGCAGTTACTGAGAGACTGTAGTGCAAAGTGTTGCGTACATGTGTATGTTATTGTTGTATGTGAGCCAGCAGTGCCTTGCTGAGACCTGTCAATGGAAACTGATGTCTGAATAATCCTGGCAAACAGGACAAACCAGCAGCAGACACACCATCACAGCATTACAGATGGTGGGACTTTGGGGACAAGCAAACTAGAAAAAAACCTCCTCGGGAAGTGTCAAAAGAGCAGTTTGGGGGAAAAAATCTCTTCAATTGCAGCATTAGAACAAAACTACACCAGATAGTTTAGTGCTGAGTCAAATGTCAGTCTTCTGAGATAAATTCCAGGCCGTCCTGATGGCAGGCTGGAGCTGCCGCAATCCCCCTACTGATGCTCTTGTGGCCACACTGACGATCAGCGGATGTTATCGACTGCAAGTCATGTCTACTTTCCAAACCAAACCACCAAAAGAATGAAGGATAAGTGAAGCCACAGAAGCTGGGACAAACCTAAACTTTAGTTCTCATATTCAGGATATTTCACTTCTGAATAATGATTCAGAGGAAATCCTTTTATTGATGGCTGCTATTGAGCTGTGTAATAAAACAATGCAGATTTATACGATAACAAATGTACTTTGACTGTTTCATATGAAGTGGTCTCAATATGACTTCGGAGAACAAACTTACAAAAACATTTTTATATACAAATGGACTGACATCTCATTCGGTGTAAGGGGTTTATGGTGTCCCACAGAGATGTATTCTTGGACTCCTCAATCACCACTTCTCTTGAGTGTTTTAAGAACATTAAATTTAAAAAAACAAATAAGATAATTGTCAAATTATTTTTGAATTGAGCATAATTCTTCAAATGCCAATAAATCAGATTCTGTGGGACTTTGTTGCCTTTTCATTGAAAACAACTGTGTCTCATGTTTCATCTACAAGATTATTTTGGAGGTTTACTCAGTCTCATCGACATCGTAAGTAGCCTGGTTTATCTAGTCTTGGTTAGTTTGTTTAATCTGCACTACAGAGAGGACCCAAAACTCACATCTTCACAACCTTTTTTCATCCAGTTTTCTTCACAAGACTATTTGTCAAATGTCCAAGTATTTGTTATCATCTGTTGACTGTGTACTACCAGCAGTGAATACAGATGTTATTTAGAAATAATTAGGATATTATTGCACACAGCATGTAAAGGAATTTTTAAATATTGCCCAGGGGAAAATCAATACTTGCCCTACATGACAACATACAGGAATTCATAAAGATGTGGATCCTGTAACAAAGGCTGTGGACTCTCCTCTCTGTGAATGAGCACAGACTGCTTCTCAGTGGTTACCATGAGCACGGCATGTTACGGTTACAATGCTCGGTGTGTGTGAGAGAGACTGGCAGCGACTTGTTCTATTGTTCTGTTTGAAAGTCCTGTTTTTGCCAAAGGTATACTCTTAATATAAACTCACATATGTTGCAATGTGACAGAACTGTGCACTCAGCTCTGCGCTTCTGTAATTTGAACGTTGTATTTCCAGTAGACATGGAATGTGAATCGGCCTGATTTGGTGCTTGTGACATGTATTAGATTTACTCACACAAACTACAACCTCTCTCAGGCAAAAGGGAGTTCAGCTATAGAATAAGCGCCATTATATTGAAACACAATCATATTATTTTACAAATTTTAAAGGTCCCATATTGTTCTCTTTTAGGCAGATTAATTAGAGCCTCACATTCTCCAAGAATGACGAAGACCGGATAATTCCTCGTTCTCGAAAACATACAAAAGGCAGTGCAAATGGATTTTCACCACAATGCACAGTCGATAAACTAGTTTTTTTTTTCGTTTAGTCACTAAATTAATTATAATACATTGTAGCCGTTTCTCCTCCTGTGTCTTTCCCAGCATTTGCATCCTATTCCATGTTTTAATAAGATGCCTTCATAAAGCTCTTTTGAGATCTTACAAGCAGAATCCTGATCTGTTAGGGCACTGTATGTGTGTGAATAAGCCAATAATGATATATGCAAATATTTCAAACTGTCAATCAATGCTGAACGTCTCCGTTGGAAGCTGACATTTGGAGTGAACACAGTCTGTAGAAATCGCCTGGTCTAAGAAGGAGTAGGGAGAGTTTTGATAAAATATAGCACAGCCTTAGTCATTATATCATATGAGACCCTGACTGGTTTGAAAAGAACCACAGAGAGCTGGGAATTTTCATCACAGATAATCTCCCTGATAGCTGAACATCGGAACAGTCCAGCCCCAATCGGTATTCCCACGCTCCGGTCATCCCGCCTGGAAAAGACAATCACGTCATCAGACTTTACCATTAACTCGAAACATCAGGCTGTGTGCATTAAAGGTGATGTCCTAGACACTGTAAAAATGCTCTCTCATTGGAGGACACTGCAGCGTTAGAAGCATCGGCAGCTGAATCCTGCGTGTGTGTTGACAGAGGTTTGTAACTTACACAACCATGTGTGTGTTTGTGTGTGTTTGTGTGTGTAGCCATTTCTTGGCATGTTGCAGCAAATGATGGAATAACTGGTGTGTGGTTTAAAACTGCTGAAAAGTTGAGGTTTTTGCACTTTGCTTCCCAGAAATCATCTGTCAGTCACACAATGGATTCTCTGTTACTGAAAAGTTTAGATTTTACAAGCTCATTTCTAAGATAGAAGCTATCAAAATAAAAATAAAATCAAACACATTAAAAAATCATCAAGAAAACAATCTAAAATGACATGCTAAGTATTGACACATTTTAAATTTATGTCTTAACGCTGATGTTAACACCTCCTGTTTTTGATTTTCATGATTTTGGCTTTTGCATCTTAAGACTGAATATTCCATGCGACAAATAATAATTCAGAATTGTCAACACTGTATTTCTACCATGCATAACTGCCATCCATTCTCTTGACTTAATTTTTCTGCTCTGATTTTGTCCAGCTGGTTTAAATTAAATATTCCCCAGTGGCATGCATTTTTCTGGCCAAAATTCACTTCGTTTGGAGCAGAAATCTTTTGAAATGTTATTTTGGATGGAACCATTTCATTGATTGCGCCATTTGGTTGACGATGCTGCTGGTCACAGACTGAAGTGCACTCTGTCATATCGCAGTTATCAGACGACGCTTCAGAACACAAAGCATTCTGGCAGAGGCTTCCTGTGGATCGATAACTTAAAGGTCGAAGATCCCTGCAAGCGTCCAGTCTGAAGGGAATATCCAGCCTAAGGCCGCAATATTTCTTCCAGTGACCTCAGCTACTTCAATTAGAATTTGTAAATATCATTAAATTTATCCCCAGAAGCAGAGCCAAAAAAAAAGAGAGAGAGAAACAAAACGACGTAATAAATGATTTCAGATTTTGTCAAACAATTCAGATTTTTTTGCACAGGAATTATGTTCAGATTATGCTACTGACACATCAGCCTGGGTTTGTCTCTAGGATTATTCTTCAGGAAACAGCCTCTCTGCTTAGAAATTAATGTGTTTTAGTTGGCTCTGAGCTAAAGCAAAGTGTGTGTCTGTGTGTGCGCAGAGGACTGTTTAAACAAACCTACGGTCGGTGGTCCTGCATCGACAGCTACAAAACCGCTTCAACAAATAAAAGATTAAATATAAAAGAGCTCAAACTAAACTTCCATGAACACCAGAATAAAATAAAAATATTATCTTTAACCCTCCAAGCTCTTCCTAAACATTGACATATCTCCATTTATCACTGTTTATTCACTCCCTTTCCGTTTCCTCCGTCTCCCTCTTTCCTCTGATGGCTTTCCATGTTCAGCTTCCTTTCCCTCTGACCCCTCATCATCCGTAAACATTGATCGACCTCTCCTTATCTGCCATGTCTATACTGACTTGTTACCCTCTGGGCTTCATAGTGAAATCAGAGCCTGAAGCACACTTCTAGCAATTAAGTCAAGTCCAATCATGCTTTCAAACAGAAAACACATCATTTTATTCATAGAAAGCACTCAACAGTATTATTAAAAATGGTAATAATGGAAAGTTTTAGTGCACACAAAGCATTCCTGAAATTCATTAAAAGCTGTGAAAGTGTTTTTACAACGTCCACCAGGACCACTAACAGCCTGAAGCCGCCACAATAATCTGTTTACTTCAAGTGTTTTAACCAATTCCAGATAAAGGTTCAGTAACTCTGCAGGGCTCTTACTTTATCAGGAAGTGCAATAAACTTAAGTGTATTCAGAGGCCTTCAGAGTAATGATTCCCAACCGTTGTTTGTTGAAATTACACCAACAGCTGTTAGTCAAACTCAGTCCTTTCACTGACTGAACCTACCATTGTGTTTATTTGAATTCATTTAAAAGTGGATGTTATGTAACCACTAATGACACAAAATTGGACATATTAATGTGATTTTATTGTTCATAAAACTCAGCTGTCTTTAGATCAGTCTTTATTTATACTAGAGCTGAATGATTTGAGGGAAATATTTAACTGTGATTTTTATGACAGAAATCTGCAAATTTCCTTTGTGCAGTCTGACCTCCTTAGAAATGCAGATAAACCCCTAACAGTACAGGTACGACATTTAGGAATCGCTGTTGTCAAATTAAGAGCTTATTGAATGCCAGCAGCTGCCTCTATTCTTGTTTGACGCTATTTAACAAATGATCAGACAACTAAGAGCCTGTTTTTGCTGTGTAGAGAAACGCAAACCGCACACAGAAAAGAGCAGATCGCTGGTGAGGAAGTGAAATGAAGCCACGACCTATATACAGTTTCAAACAATGCGGTTTTTCCAGAGATCACATGCAGAGTTGTGTTTTCTACGAGGTGTGACACTGACTCGCGCTAATCAGTCAGCTACAGAAGAAAACAAGATCACATGACAAGACGGAGAGCACAAGTGTTCTCAACACATCTGTGCGATGTTGTACTACTGGAGAAAATAGTCTCAGTAATAGAAGTAGCGGCAGTGGTAATGCATTATGAACGAGGCAATGGGACAGCAAGAACACTGAGATTTTCTGCAGATTCACACCTTAACTGCCAGATAAGGCATTGCCCTCGTCAGAAGAGGCACTTTGAGTAATTTTCTAGTTTAGTTATGGGTGCAGATTAAGAGTTGTGTCTGCGTGACCCGAGTTTCTGTGATGTTCAAAGTCTAACAGAACTCTTAATTGGTGGGCGTACAGCTGCCACACACACACTTGTAAATGGAACAATACTCATACTGACAATATGCAAACATGGCCATTTGATTTCAGAGGCATGGGACACTGAGCTGCCAACACACAACAGGCAAAAACTGAAAATATTTCACACTGGAAACAAGCAAATACGGTACTAAAATCCTTACTGTAGCTGCGAGGCTCTAGACAATCTGCTATGAAAAATAAAATCTCTACTGTTCGCATTTTACGGTGAGTTACATCTAAAAAAGAAGTTTCAGATTGTTGTTTTCTTCCATATTAAATATAACCAAAAAATAAATTGCCAGTATTATCATATCAAATTATGTAAAATCTGAGTAGACTGTAAGAAGATACAGCATGAATGGTTAGTTCCTGTAATGACCCAGATAAGAGCTTAAATGCAAAGGCACAGAAATGACACTGAAAATGCTCATGGAACTGTAATTGTGTACAAAAGAGTGAAGTAAACAGGACATGCAGGTGACTTTTTTCCATCCATACAACCTACACTGTCGCCACAATGAACGAGAAGTTTCTCAAAAAAAAGTTGTCAAAAAAAATCTCATTTTGAGCGAATGACATGCAGATTCTCACAGATGGAAAAATGGCGGTGAGAAAGATTCTAGAAACAAAAACATAAATATTAAATATTGGGGAAACAATCTGGGTTTTTTCGTGAAGCTAAAACTGGCAGAAACTAAAGCTGCTTCCAATGACACACATATACTGTATGTATTGCATATTTTCCTGTATAAAGTATGTTGATTTCTTCGATAAAATCAACAAGAAGCAGAAAAGATCATAAGCTGCACAGTTCGTATAGTTTAGATAATTGCGACACGATGCAGTGTAACATAATTATTCAAACAAACCTCAACTACAGCACATCGGCTCAAGCTACTAATATGTTTTATGCAACAGTTTTCTGACTTCAAGGTGTGTAACATTCCTAAATACGATGTACAGTATATACCATGTTAAAAAAAGAATTACAACTTCAACATTTTGTTTTATTCAATTGCAGTTTACCAGCTAAGGGCACTATCACTTGTGCTACAGTATCTTTTTAAATGGCTTCCTGGTCAGACTTTTTAAAGTAAGAATAAAGTCACTGAAAAGCAATTTCAGTGATAAGGAGAATCTCTCTGCCAGAAAGAGGAATTCGGTGTCTGAAAACTAGTTAACGGAACAAAACCTGAGCAGAGAAACACTTGATTCAGTCTGATACAAATGATGCTGTTGCTGTGGTTGTTCTTGCTCTAACGATGGAGGTGACACCAGAAGAAGCAGCTATTCATCAAACCAAGCAACAGGAAAAGGACCTATTATTCAAACTGTGCCTCAGAGCAAACTCTACGCATCTCTGTGTGGTATCAGTGTGCAGCTGCCACATTCAAGTGATTTATCAGCACCGGTTTAGTCCGACTGCTCCACAACTCAGCTGTGTGTGTGAGTGCGTGTATGTAGTTGCAACCTTTTTTCAAGGACAGTGACACAAAAACCAAATGCAACAGCACATCTGCTTGTACTCCCTCCTCAATCAATAACACACAAACCATTAATGCGGCACACAGGTCTTTGCTACAAGATCATTCTGCAATCACACCATGACCAGAACTGAGAAATCGCCTGATCTCTTCACACCTCCATTCATCCTCAGAACATCCCCCAAACCTCAGATCAGCTCAATAAATTGAGTTAGATGTTAAACTGCATTCATTAAATCCATCAATATGCTGAGTCAGTCCTATTTAATACACTGAGGGTACATACTATCCTATGGTTTACAGTGTGAAGGGTTGTGTCACTCATTGCTGCCCACACATACATGCTGAAACACAACTATCAATAGACCATCAAAGTGTGTGCGAGGCGGAACAGGAATGCAGACACAAAAGAGAGATGAAAGTTCTGACGTCACACACCAGTTACCCCACACATGCTTCTGACAGCAGAGAGCTGTCCGGGCTTATCACGGGTGGCACACACACTCATTTTCTAATCAAGAATGCAAACACTGAGGGACATTCCTGAGGATCACGGACGGAGGAGGATGTTTACCAGGTAGTGCATGTGGAGACAGAGAATGGCCCAAAGAGGAGAATGTTTTCTCTACAGTAGGTTCATGTGGAGCTGGGAACTTCTACGTAAAGATGGTCGTCACTTAAACACACTGCCTCGGCCACTTTCCTTCCTGAAAGCATTCTGTTATTATGAAACGCAGCTTTTGTCAGAATATACAGAACTTGCCTCCATATCGATCCTAAAACCTTTAACTGGCAGCAGATGTTATTAAATGCTGGCTACTGAGGTGTGTGTCACAGTAATGCACCGCTGTAATCAAAGCATCAAGTCCTCATTAATAAATCAAATTCAGCCACTTAGAAAACTCCCTTGTTGGTTTCATGTTTGTCTCAGATTCAGGCAAAAGTGAAGGCAGGAAAGCATCATTTCAAGGCTGAAACGACAACTTCCGCGTCCACAGTGGAGGACAGCCATGTAGGGAAGGTTTGCTTGCATCTTGTGCTGGCCTTGATGCTTCTATTAAACAGTACTGACATTACATCACAGACAACAGAAACATCGAAGCTGGAAAACAAAGCTGAATCTTCAGTTTGGCATCATAACACAGAACCGTTGTTGATGTTGGTGGTTTTCTTGTGTTTACTGCACAGAAGGATCTGATGTTCTCTAAAAACGGGTTTACATTTTTCTCAACAATACACATCCTCAGGAGCAGATGACTGAAGCTTGCAGTGCTGAGGACTGTGGCTTCAGTTCAGCTTCATCTGCAGACGTTTGTGCACGCAGGAAGAGCCGCGACGACTGAAGAAGTTTGTCCAAGCAACAAAGCCCTCTGCTGTTGGTAGGAATTACGACATTTGTCCAGTGGAAACAAATGAGGACTGCCACTAAAAATATAGAAGTCTCCGTATTTCTATGTGGATCACATCAGAAAAATTTAACGGAAACTTTTTATTTTTTTAAATACCCCATTCTGCAGGAAAAAGAAAAATCTTTACTCTAAATTATGGCGACTCTGTAACTTAAAAAAAGTTAACGCAAACATTAAATACGATTTTTTGTTTGTACAGTTTATTCACTCAAACAATTAATGCAAACAAGCCTAATTTACATTTTCTTTGACATTTCAAAAGTTGTCTTGACAATTATATAGAAACATTGCTAATCTTAGTAGAAGGTCAACAAAATGTCAGATTTAAACGCAAAGGACTGTTGTTATTCAGTTCCCAACAACACAGAATACATATTGTTTTCTTTGAACCATGTCTGTAGTCGCACATTAAGCTTAAGTCATTTTACTGTAGCTATAAGATGAAAGTTTCCCAGTCATGAACTCATCATTTAACTCAGTTTTAACCAAAGTCTATCATCTCAGACAAATAGTCATTTTAACCCAAACGACCATCTTTCCTTAAACCTAATGAATTCGTTTTTGTGCTACCAAAATCATTCATCCTGAGAGTGGAAGTTCCTTTAACAGTTTCATTGTTTAAAATGCAGGAATCACATTTGTGTGATGGTCAAGTACGGATGACTAAGTAACCTGAAACCTTTGTTGAAACTGAATCCCTCTTAAATTCTGAGATTTGTTAGTTTGCTAACATCAAACCCACTGCTAACATTCCTGTTTTTATCCATAATATATAAAAAAAGCTTCAAAACCAAGCATAAAACATTTGCATAATCTACAAATAAAATACCTTTAGACTTTGTGAATGCCACTACAACAACACACGAATGATGCATTAAGTACAGACACCAATCAGTTCTGTAATATTATTTTGAGTGCCATTTTAAAACATTCTTTGTTGGATTTACCATCCTACTGGGTTACAACTGGTGACCTCATGAGAAAATTCACCTTTCATTTTCTCAGAGCTTCACCTTTTCCTTTAAAGGCAGTGCAGTTAACGGCATCACAAAAAGCACCTGCTAAAACACTATAGCAATGTGATATCGCCACTGATGGACTGATGTCATGATTTCTCACATTCCCACATCTTAACGGTATTAAAACTGCCAACACACACCGTATCTAAGAACAACACAGTGTGAATGATGTAGACAATGTTCACAAATGCTGAAATGGATTAAACTGAGACTGGAAGGGATGAAATCATAAAAACATTTGTGGCAGAGGTTCACAGAAAATGTTTCCTGGCGTTAATTATGATTAATTCTACACACAGAGGACATGCTTTGACCATTAATCTCCTTGTCAAACAGAAATTATTGCTGATGTTGATCTAAGGTATTGATTTAGACCAGACGAGAGGTTATTGTAGTTAATATTCCTGAAATCCACACGTTTCTGTTCAAGTCCTATAAAGGCAGCACAGTCGTGAACCTTTCTTCACTTTCACAGAACCAGGAAAACATGGACTGCAAGTTTGCCGATTTGTAATTCTAAAGGGTAAAGGTGGCCAGCTTTATGCAGCATCCACACATCCATAATAAACTGTATGCTGATGTTATTTTTCAGTGTCTATCTCTGTCTCTGACATATTGCCAAATATGCGGCCTAGCGTCAACTTTAATAATCCTAAACATTCCAGCCTTCTCAGTCAGTGAATCTGAATTCAGTTTCTACAGTAATGGCAGTGTTTCCACAGAGATCCGCACACAATCAACTGTCAGATTAGTCTTTCAGATGGAGCAACTGCTGCCATGACTACCACTTACACCCAACAGGTGGGTGACCTCTATCTACGCTCTCCTGGATGTTGCTTCATAAACACAAAATTCAAAGTAATCAAGTCCTGTTTTGACCATTGACTCTAATGCCACATCTATTGTTATGCAAAAACAATGGAATATTTTTAAAGCATATTATAATAACCGTCCGTCCATCTAAAAACTGAGCAGCTTGAATGACTCTGAGCAGTCAGTTGACCTCTGGCAGAGCTAGCTGCTGCCTGTTTGGAACAAGACGTGTACTTTCTAATCTACTCTCCATGATGTCTCTGTCCAAAGTGTCTTTGAGTCTCTGAGGAGCAGCAGGAATGCTGACCTCTCCTCTTCCTCATTCTGGGTTTCCTCCTCCCTGTGTTCCAATTAGTTCACAATAAAAACATGTGCTTTTAATCCCTGCTGAATTTGGAAAGCTTTAAGTAGGAAAGATCTGAATCTTTTATGCTTCAAATACTGTTATTGCAGCTGAAGGAGCCACATCAGTCATGGAGAAAAAACATCAGGAAAACAAACAATTTATCAGATCGTATCACTTTGACCTGTAGTTTTTGGGACATTCTAAGGGTTTACAATTCTATTTTTGTCCATTTTTTCTCTGCACAAAAGAGAAGGACTAAGAACAGCATGGACTTTCAGATTCATGACAGAGAACAGCAGGTCGGACTCTGTAAACATAAACCTTAAGTACGAGTCTGAAGGAGATTCAACAGTCTGTCAGAACACAAAACTAGACATCTCTGAAACAAAGGGAAAATATTTCTATGTTTGGAGAACTTTAAAGGTTTAACTTCTCCACTTATGAAACTTTATCTTGGAGATTTACAGAAGCTGAGGTCAGCCTATTTGCTCCACTTCTTCAAACGTGATGCATAGACTTTCATAAAGAAGTAGCAATTTACAAAAGCACAGTAAAAGGGACGTGAGATGAAAGGGCGAACTGAGAGGAACTCCAATAAAAGTCATCATTCGCAATTTTGATTTAAAAGGACCTCATTCAGCAAAAGGGTGCAAGTCAAACACAGCCATGTCCTCTAGAAATTGTGTTTGAAGATTTCTCATCTGTAACAGCAGATAATGCCGGTTTTGGTCCATTTCTATGAGCATACAGGAAACAGAATAATGGAGGTTTGTTATGTTAGCCTCTATGGTGAACGATACATTGTTGATGGCGATAATAAAGAGGAGCAGACAAAGACATCCTGAGGGCAGAATAATAGTCCTTATTGTCTTCTCGAAGGACAACCAATGAGCTCTGAAGTGCACAGCTGCTTGTAGGACCACTCAGGAGAAGTACCTACACTACAGTACTTTTTCAGCTGCAAAAACAGCCCTAAAAGTAGGTCTCCAGGAGCAGTTCTTGTGGTTGGAAGAGGACAATTGATACGGCTTAATTTTTTTCCCCCAAGGGAGAAACCGATCAATCAATCCCTAGTCATTACATGCAGCAGAAACTGGTCATAACTGTGCAATATAATGACTGAAGATTGCAGGAAAACCGTAGCCTTTACTGTGTATGAAAGGAACTGAAGTATTTTGATCATCTCCCACGACAGGGAGCAAGTGTTTAAGTTAAATCACTGATGTGCACACATACTGTACATCCTCAAATCCCTTATTAGCTTCTGTGCCACACAAACATAAGACTCCTAAACGTAGATAAACACACCATACATGTGTTTATGCATCACATGGAGCTCTCCCTCAGTATGTCGTCATGGCAATGAGATAACAACCTCATGTTCCCTCTCGTCTTTTAAGCTGGAAACTTGTGGTTTTCGAAGGAATGCAGAACCCCCAAAAATAGTCAGAGACAGACTGTCCCAGGTGAAATGCAAAAACACACACAGCCGTTGTCCATTTGGTTTAAAAGGGTTGTGGATTAGCAGCCAATAAACTGAATAACTGTGGGAAAGAATTAGGGCTTCCCCGACTCAGAATTTAGTCAGCCAAGGTGGCTTTGGCTCTTCCAAGTGCAGATTTGACTAGTCAGAGTTTTTTTTGGAGTTTGTTTGCTTAAATACACTATCAGGCATCCAGAAATCCCACTAGCAAGAATTACAGTCATGATTTGACCACATTTACAAAGTCAAATACAACAATTATGAAATATTTTAAAACACACAAAAAAAAAATCAATGGAGAGCAGCAAGATTTAAAGTGCTGACATATAATATTGTCAAAATAACAAGACAGTTAGGATAAATGTACTCTGTTTAGAGCCTGATTTTTTTAAACTTAATTTTAAAGATTAAAAACAATCTGGAAATGAATAAACAAACGAAACAATAAGCTATAAAAAACTGACATGCACTTCCTTTATTTGATGTGGTTGAATGATAAGTGCAAATAGAGTTTGCATTTAACTTTTTTAGGGTTGACCTCTATATGCTTTAAATACAAACCACATACATCGAAGCATAAATTTCAAATATTCAGCTATAATAAACCCTCTGCCATCTTCTGTTGACTTACATTTATTGTGAAGCACTTGATGAAATGTTCAAAAAATGTAGCAGCAGTAGAATTACACTACAAATGAGTAGAACAGGACAATGGTGCATTCCTCAGTAATGGAAAGATGAACAAAAAGACACCAACCAACTCAAATTGTATAAAAAAAAACAGTTTGAGATATGTGAGCAATGACAGGGTTAAGAAACCGTTTTTACCTTCAGACACACGTGCTACATACCTTTGATCACTTAATCATGTCACAACTCCAACAGCTTTAATCTGCTTAATCAAATAAAATACCACTCACATTCCCTGAAAGTTGAACTTGAAACTAAATCTATGTTCTTATTACCAATTTTAGGCATGCTTGAGCTCTGACAGAACTGATGAAAGGCTAAAGAAAACGCTTTAGATGGCTCCCTGAATTTTCCCTGTTAAGACATGCAATAGAAGAAGAATAAAACCTCAAGCGTTGTGTATTTGGCTGCAGTTCTGGCAGAGGATCTCTGAATAAATAGAGAGAATCTGTCAGGTTTTATCTGCCTGCCTCTCTGTGACACACACTGGCTTTGTTTGCCTGGTCAAAACCTGCCCTAACACACACACACACACAGAGCTTTTGTTGATGATTCCAATAGGTGCTAAAAGGTGTTTGACTGTACGGCTGCCAGGAGCCAGAGGTGGGAGAGCATTTCTTTGTATTGTGGTCGACCCCCAGCAACACCGATGAGATTTTACCCCTTTCACCATTTCAAGCATGTCAGTCTGTGACTACTCTCTGCATTCAAATGCTTTACATCATGCATTTCTCAAAAGGAATACTAAACCTGAGCAAAGACTACAGCGACATTAAAGATAAAGGGCATGAATCATGAGACAATGATTCACTGTAGATTAATCTGTCAGGGAAATAACACTGTCCACTTAATGTATAAAATGTTGGACAAACAGAATGTCCATCACATTTTCAGTCAGATACTCAGCACCAGTTTCAGCAGATTCAATCTGGATTTACACAGCACTGATGTTAGTATTCTAGATAAGAAGTTGTAGGAAGTTGGAAATAGTCCAACTTCTTTCAAAGATGTTCAGTGAAATACTCCTCAACTAGTTCTGTGAAAGTGTGATTCAGTTTGAAAATCAGAAACACGAGACGTGCTATGAACAATTTTGAGATGCTGAATTCCTGGAAGGAAATCAGCAGATTTAAAAAAGAAAAAAGAAAAACTGAAGCACATTCTGGATTTTTTTATTCAACACAGCTGGCTATCAAAATTCAAAATGTGCCAAAAAGTACAGAAAACTATTAAATAGTTAAGCCTCTGAACTGGCAACACACCGATCAGCATAACCAGCCATGTCTGGTTTGTATTTTTACAATAAAAAAAGAAAAAAAATGCATTAAATCCTGGAAAAGTAAGACAGGATTGATCCAAATCTGTGTTACCGTCTGCCACGTTCTCTCTCCTCCTCACCACACGCTCACACAAAAACACCAAATTTCCTGACATCTATTCCTCTATGGCAGGCTATTGTGTTTCTCTTCCCAGAATTGTGTAACAAATCCAATAAAAGCCTTTCAGATGCACTCTCCTGCTTTCCCTTCTTCAGACAAACGCACACAGAGCGTCTCTCGTCTACATCAACCAGCACAAATAAGCTGCTAACATTCATTTTACACTTCTGGCACATGGTGTGGAAGGTACATTCCAGACTTGAACCAGTAAATCACCGTCTGAGAGTCTGTTCCATTTCATTTTGATGACACAACATTAACTGCACAAGTAAAACACCCATTAGTGTGCACGTGTGGGCGTCTTACTCAATATGCGTTGCCCTTTGTGCATATTTGCATGCTTTTCTTGGTGTGCTTAAGAGTTTCAGGATGAGTCTTCTGAGGCTACTTCTTCATTCTTAATAAAAAGCACTGTGGCTTTAGCACCGAAAGAGATGGAAAACTCTGACGTTACACTGCAAAAACACCTTGAAGCTACCATCAGGGACAAAGGATAAGCTATGGGGCAGTTAATCATGTGTTCATCCAATATCTGTATTGTATTAAAGAGTTCAGTTTAACAATGACAGGCATGAGGTTATTGGAAATCGGAATATTAAAAAATAAGATATTTTGTGCCAAACTCAAAATCACAGAAAGCATATAAAAAGGTGATCCCATATGGTTAATTTAGGGTGTATTTAACTTACGAATATTTCTGGCTCCCCCTATTGGCAGACTGTATACAGTAGATGTGGTGGTCAGCTGTACTATTGTGAATACATTTGAAAATTTAAGTGCTTTCAATTCTGATTCAACACATGCTTAAAGTAAAGAAAACAGACGAATAAAAGTCCTGCACATTCACTAAACTAATGAGGCATTTCCTCACGTTGGTACTGAAACGAGCTGGGCTGATCTCCCAATACATGGTAAACATGTAAAAATAGGTAGCAATTCAGCAAATTAAATGAACGACGGCTAAATCTGTTTGTCTGCTCACTCACACTCATCGCTCAATGGGAAACTATGCACACACACACACACAAAAAAAAAGAGCCGTTGTTAATTCTGTGCTTTACGAGAAGTCAAGAATGTCTTCTGTGGAAAAAAAAAACAGTGCATCATAAACATGTAAATTACCCTCAGTCTTACAAATGTGGGAACATTTTCAGAAAGGTGAAGGAGATTGCAATCAACAGTCTGCACACAAACATCCAGAGAAGAGCTCTCATCAGGTTTAAGTGAAAGTATCTGGAGGAGACTCAAAGGTTAAGGCCTTTTGAAACTCATCTATCACCTAAACACAGGGCGCAGAGGTACAACTGCAAAATGCATCATGATACAATGATTCATTTCAGCTGATATGGATAATTATTGAGATTTCTATTGAACTATTTTTAATTAAACTTTTCATTCTGTGCTTTCATGGTGGTATGCATGTGGTGCATTTAAGTAAAACTGTCAAACTATTTTTATATTGGTATTGATAAAGTGTCAATAGCAGCTGATTGCTTCGATTCATGTATTCCTACATGAACCAGGAGTGTATCTGAAATGCAGGATAGTCCTCTTCTGGCAAATATTTTTTAGTGGCCTGTCCCCCGACATACACTGACGTTTAATTTAGAGGAATTATGACTCTTTCCCTGTCACTTCTAAATATATTTCAGGGTTTCCTCTGGACTAGATTCAGCTTGGCCACCTGATATGTAGTCAGTGGTGACAGTTTTTTGTCCTTCACACATCAACAGCTGATTGTGACTGAACACAACAGAAGAGGAATGGATGACAGTTTAAACAATTGCCTCTTTTTCGAGGATATAATGCCACGGCACAACTAAAGCATTTCCCCAACAATGAAAGGCACAAAGGAGACGGTAGAGGTTCTCAAAGCTGCAGAATAATTCAAATCTCAGTCTGTTTATTCTGCAGCAGAGATGTTCGACTCATTTTAGTTCAGCGGCCACATTTAGCCCAGTTTGATCTCAAGTGGGCCGGACCAGTTTTTACTGTACGATAAAAACGACAAGTCTGATTAATAAAAAGACAAAAAACAACAAAAACGAGACAAAAATTGCAAAAATGAGACAAATGACAAAACAAAACACAAAGAGATAAAAAAAATTGAACAAAAAAGTTACAAAGCCACAAATATATGGACAAAAACACACCCCACAATAACGGCACACAAAACAACGAAAACACAAAATGATAAAACATGAGCAAGACAAAAAGGAAACAACAAAAACAAGAAACAAAACGACAACATGAGGTAAGCGACAAAAGTCAGACAAAAAAACAACAAAAACAAGACAATATTGCAAAATTGAGACACAAAATGACAAAAGAACAATCTAGTATTTTACTTTATGATCAAAGCAACTTGTCATGGTCATTATACCTGTATACCTGTATATCATATTATAAATTTATACCGTTTCTGGGTCCCTTTCAGGGTCAGATTGGACCTTCTGGAGGGCCGGTTTTGGCCAGCGGGCCATATATTTGATGCTCCTGTTCTGCAGTGTTTGATTTGTGAGAGTTTAAGTGTATCTACAGTACACTGACTCTATTCTGCCTTTGACAACTCTACGATGGACAAATATTGAGTTGAGTCCATGGTATACACAGTACTTTCTCACAATTCAACAACACAAAGCACTCTGTTTTATAAGACACAAAAATGACACTTTCTAGGTCAGTTTAATGTTCACAACAAAGACCACTACTGAGTTTCTATCAGATATGGAGAAGCAAATAAGAGAACCAGGATGTGACATCTCTGGAAAGACTCTCTAATGTTGATTTCTTCGATTCTAGCTGTCAAAATGATGCGTATATAATTAACCAAAGTATGAAGTAGGAAACTGGGACACAGCTCCTGTATTTCAGTCACAGCTACCTAACACAGACACAGCTGTATGATATTGGTTCCAATATTTTAAAAAACTGATATCAGCAGTGCAGCGATGAAGAGCTATTGCACACTATGAATCTGTACATCATATTCCTCAGCAGTCAGGACAAGGTTGCAAGGTGAAAAGACAAAATATAATGTTACCGTACAAAAACCCTTCATGGTTCAACTCCACCTATGAGATGCATCTAGGAAATGCCTATAAGTGGTTCCCATGGTAACGGTGTGTCGTCAGAGGTGGCTGGACAGATATTAGAAATGACCTCCGGAGCTGATTATAAAAAAAAAAAAAAAACATTAATAAAAATGCTGCCCAAGTATGATCTCACGTTCCTACTGGTGTATTTCTCATAACTGCTCACACTGACTTCCTGATGACCACAGTGATGATGCTGATTTTCCCCACAAGAAATAAAACTGAATTTACCACAGGGAAAACTGATGTGATTCACATTAAATGTGAGTCATCCTATCAGAAATACAGTTGATGCCGTCTTCAAATCTAGCAAACGTGGCCTCATATTTCCGCTTTGCATAGAACCCTCTCTTTTTTCCCCCCATTACAGAATAGAACAGAAAGATAAAAAGGAGAAATGCTGATCAGGACTGCTGGATCAATCCAAAAATCAACACTGATCTGGATTCATCAGTGTGGCACAAATGAAGGGACTTTTTGTGTTGTAGGCTCATGAGGAAGTCAGTGCAGAAAAAAAACATGCAATAGTAACACCCTGAACTATGTTGTTGTGGTGCAGGGGAATCATTGCATCAGTTTGACCCCAGAAAAAACCTCCTCTGAATAGTCGCGATACAAAAATACACCTTGGCATGCTCTATTGCCCCGGAGGGCCGAGAATCTGGCAAATACTCTACTGATTATTGCAAAAGAATCCAAAACAGATCAGAATAAGTTATGGCCAGAAACTGTAAAAGATCTCATCAACTGTACGGGAAATATTATGGTGTTACACTGAAAGAAGCAAAACAGGCATTTATATTAAAATGTTTGATATTTTTGACTGACCTGAGGGTGAAAACTCCTTAAAGGAGTCAGGAGGTAAATCAGAAGCTATGCAAGATAATTAACTGGAAAGAGGAAAAGTATTCTCCTGATACACAAATATAGTATTTTTCAAGATGCTTTACAATTGTTGCTTCTTGTGGGTTATTAGATATAAACATTTCTAGGCTACTAATGACGATAAACATCTAAGAAATAAGGAGTTTCGGGGAGAAAATTCTTTGACATGATTGTTAAATATAACACTTTTATAAATTAGCAGCTTCAAACGGTTTACAATTTGATATTTTAAATACATAGTCACCCTCTGAACAGCAAAATTGGGTTTAAAAATATATATATAAACAAAATGAGACCATTTTTAGAGCCAGAAGCTGTAAAAGCAAATGAATTGATGGATTTTCAGCTTCCCAACAGTCCTTGAACAACTCACCTGTGCATGCCATTTCATCAGAAAACTAAACCAAACCCAAGTATAAACTAGGGATATGTCTTAAGAATCCCTTTATTCTACATCTCATTTAACATTTTGCTGAAAAATGCAGCAGATTATGTGAAAAAGAAAAAAAATCTGATCTGTTCAGTATAATCAAGAAGTCAGTAAGTCAGTTAAAATGGAATGAAAAGTCACAGGACAAAAAAAAATAATCAGAGACTCTTTGAATAAAGTATGGAGACAAATTATAAATGTTTCATCTGGGTTTTTTTTTTTATAATTTATGGCCTTATAACTGTATCATACTGCCATATTTGAGCAGTGGTTGTGTCATTTCCATTGAGGTGAAGGACTTTGGGGTTCAGAGGGATAAAGCATAACTTCTTATACATTTAATGCCTAAAAATTCCTCAGTTCCATACATTTAGAGGTCCTAATGCAGGTTGACCAGAGCAACAAAACCCAAACTATAGAACTTTCCACAAGCAAAAAACTGATACCTTTTTTTTAACATTATCAGTACCCACTGAGCAAGCAAGTAGGTATGCATTATTTTCACGTAATCACACAGCTCTGCATTGTCCTCCTACATCAACGGTTTAAATCCTCATAGCTGAGGCTTCTCTGATCTGTTTATTAGGCTGCAATTCCCCAAAATATTTTTAAATCCTACTCAGTCTAGGTTTGCTTTTAAGCAGCTATGATATGAGAACAAAAATCCACCTTGATCCATGTGATAATGAAAGCAATTCCTTCCATAGAGCTTAAGTTTCACAGGTTGGCTCATCCGTAATTATCCCTTATATACAGTGCCTTGTGAAAGTATTCAGCCCCCTTGAACTTTTCAACCTTTCGCCACATTTCAGGCTTCAAACAAAGATATAAAATTTTAATTTTTTGTCAAGAATCAACAACAATTGGGACACAATCGTGAAGTGGAATGAAATTTATGGGACATTTTATGCTTATTTAACAAATAAAAAACTGAAAAGTGGGGTGTGCAATATTATTCAGCCCCTTTACTTTCAGTGCAGCAAACTCACTCCAGAAGTTCAGTGAGGAGCTCTGAATGATCCAATGTTGTCCTAAATGACTGATGATGATAAATAGAATCCACCTGTGTGTAATCAAGTCTCCGTATAAATGCACCTGCTCTGTGATAGTCTCAGGGTTCTGTTTAAAGTGCAGAGAGCATCATGAAGACCAAGAAACACACCAGGCAGGTCCCAGATACTGTTGTGGAGAAGTTTAAAGCCAGATTTGGATACAAAAAGATTTCCCAAGCTTTAAACATCTCAAGGAGCACTGTGCAAGTAATCATATTGAAATGGAAGGAGTATCAGACCACTGCAAATCTACCAAGACCCGGCCGTCCCTCTAAACTTTCACCTCCAACAAGGAGAAGACTGATCAGAGATGCAGCCAAGAGGCCCATGATCACTCTGGATGAACTGCAGAGATCTACAGCTGAGGTGGGAGAGTCTGTCCATAGGACAACAATCAGTCGTACACTGCACAAATCTGGCCTTTATGGAAGAGTGGCAAGAAGAAAACCATTTCTCAAAGATATCCATAAAAAGTCTCGTTTGAAGTTTGCCACAAGCCACCTGGGAGACACACCAAACATGTGGAAGAAGGTGCTCTGGTCAGATGAAACCAAAATCGAACTTTTTGGCCACAATGCAAAACCATATGTTTGGCGTAAAAGCAACACAGCTCATCACCCTGAACACACCATCCCCACTGTCAAACATGGTGGTGGCAGCCTCATGGTTTGGGCCTGCTTTTCTTCAGCAGGGACAGGGAAGATGGTTAAAATTGATGGGAAGATGAATGGAGCCAAATACAGGACCATTCTGGAAGAAAACCTGTTGGAGTCTGCAAAAGACCTGAGACTGGGACGGAGATTTATCTTCCAACAGGACAATGATCCAAAACATAAAGCCAAATCTACAATGGAATGGTTCACAAATAAACGTATCCAGGTGTTAGAATGGCCAAGTCAAAGTCCAGACCTGAATCCAATCGAGAATCTGTGGGCAGAGCTGAAGACTGCTGTTCACAAATGCTCTCCATCCAACCTCACTGAGCTCGAGCTGTTTTGCAAGGAAGAATGGGCAAGAATTTCAGTCTCTCCATGTGCAAAACTGATAGAGACATACCCCAAGCGACTTGCAGCTGTAATTGCAGCAAAAGGTGGCGCTACAAAGTATTAATGCAAGGGGGCCGAATAATATTGCACACCCCACTTTTCAGGTTTTTATTTGTTAAAAAAGTTTAAAATATCCAATAAATTTCGTTCCACTTCACGATTGTGTCCCACTTGTTGTTGATTCTTGACAAAAAATTAAAATTTTATATCTTTATGTTTGAAGCCTGAAATGTGGCGAAAGGTTGAAAAGTTCAAGGGGGCTGAATACTTTCACAAGGCACTGTAAGTGTAGATATGTGCTTTTTTTCCCTTTGCGTCATGATGTAGAAATGCAGCCTGGTTTTGGCAGCGTTATTTATGTGCACGTGTGCATCTATGAGAACAAATTAACTAACATCCCATAGGACTTTTTGACTAATTACGGTTGAGAATTGAGATTGCCACTAACTTGGAAGTATATATTCTCACACACATCCATGTTCCAAAAGTATTCCCAACACAATTCCAAATCTCTGGAACCCTGCTCCAGGATGGCTCTGATCATTTGTCTTCATCCTACAAACACACATAAATGACGTAAACACAGCAATTAGACTAATAACACTGGCTGAAGAGGACTCCAGAGGGCTTGGTTACATGGGCACACACACACACACAACCACAGGTAAGACAGAACATTAAGAACACACACCAAACTTATAATAGGTCCTGGAGACTGAAAACCATTTTCAGACACAATAAAACCAGAGTGAAAGTTCCAAACAAATCTGATCTGCTCATGACTCTGCAGAGTTTCTGCCTCCCCATCATTCCATCTTTGCTTATGCATTCCTACAGGCCTGCATCTGTGTGTTATTAAGGCCTCTGTGATTGCATACACTACCTTGTAATCAAGCCAGATTCCTCCTTCATTTCTGTGTGTGGAGAATCACTCTTGCGTTTGATTCCAACGATTATAGAGCTGCAGATCCTCGAAACCAGTCGCTGTGGTCGGTGTTTTGCAACCGCAGAAACGGTTTGCTTAATAACTGTTGTCTGCTTTACTCCTGAAAAAAGTACTGATTTCTCTTGTTATTGCGACAGAATAACAACTAAATAAAGACATGAAGCTGTCTGCAATTTACACTGCTGGAGGCATCAGACCTGCTGTGTGTGTGTGTTGTGTGCCCCACAAATTGAATGATGCACATGGTCTGGGGACACTAATGTCATAACACACACGTAACACAGGGCTGTGTGGTTGGACTACAATCTAGTTACACACATGATCTACACAGCATCATTTCCCTGTTAACGGATTATGCAGACTCAGGTCTCTCCAGGCTGTATGAAATGCAATTATTTGTCGTCACATTTCCCAGCGTGTTGTTTTGATATCAAAGTGACATCCAGGAAAGTACAGTTTATCCAGAAATGATACAGATTCTCAGTTTGTATAACTTCCTCCCTCTTTACACCTGACATTAACTTCAAAATTGACCCATTTTAAAGTCTGAAAATTTGGAAAAAAAAAGGTATATATTTTTACAGTGAAACGTCTGATGTTCACATTTTCGGGAAATCTTTGAACACTTTTTGGTGGAAAGAGAAATGTTAAAAATGTGTCTTAAGAACATTTACCAAAAAAAAAGTCAAACAAAACCCAGCGAATTTTGCTGGATTTTGGTTGATGTTTATGCGAATGTTCTTAAAGAAAATATTAAAAGTTTTACTGATATACATATGTAATCATTTTAGATATTTGTAGGATTTTTTTGGGAAGATTTTTACTCATTTTTTGAAAATATTTACAAGAATTTTCTTGCCACATTTGGTGGATTTTTTTTAATGACATTTTGAAGGAAAACTTTTAAGGCATTATTAGAATTTTCCTCCCTGAAGGTTTTGCAAATTTTCAGAAATTTGGGGAACTTTTTTGAGACAAGGAAACAATATTTTTTGGTGGCCGTAAATGAGGACAACAGGAGGGTTAACATCTTTTTCAGCAGTTCGTGAGATCTTGGGGAAGACACAGGAATTGAGTTCACCAACTAACAGCAGCTTACAGGTTTTCTGGGTAGTGAAGTCCAATAAACACAGTTATCTTGTGCTGCCATTTGGGATCACATGAAAATATTGTGAAAATGGCCTGTACAAGTGTAATTTGTCATCATCAATTAAACCATCTGCAGCTACATGGATTATTTCCCCTCTCACCTAGCTAACTCTGCAGCCTTATCCTAAAATACTTCTGTAACCAGATCATAACACATCATTATGTTGAGAATTTGAGTCTCTTCTTAGCTCATCTGGCAAGAGTCAGCTCACCAGATAAAGCTGCCAACAGAGCTAACCGTTATAAGGTAGCAATGGCAGCTATTCCGCTTTTTAAAGCCAACGTTGGCACTATCATACATTTCATTACTGACATGAGTTGAGCTCAGATAATCCCTAAAGCTCAGAGCTCTGGAAAAATATCTTAATCTTTGAATCAAATAACATTTTGTCTGACAGAATAACTGTGGCAGCACCTCAGGATCTAATCCTGTTCTAGTCAATGGCTCCACTGGAAAAACCCAAACAGTTACAGCACAGTGCAATCCATCAGTCTGTAAACACAGGCTGAGCTCTTTGGATGTTTTTATTCTGCTTGCTACAGCTTTGACACTGATAGACTTGAACAGCATGCAGTAAACTGAGCGCTGACATCACAAAGGAGAAATCCACATCAAGACAGGAGTCAGATACTATTTCAAGACTGCGTTTCAGTAGGTTTTTGGCCTTTTCTTTTGCAAAACAGAAGACAATCTCTCATTTTAGTCAATGTTCCCCACTTATAAGCATTGCTAAAGGAAAATTTCACCTGCTATAATTACATAAATTCATTTTATAATAGTTAACCGCATGGGCCATACCATAGGTGTACATTTCAGGGTTGAGCAGGAGATATTTTCCTCTCAATATTTCAAATACATGAATACAACAAACTTTAAGACAGAGATATTTTGGTTGCAATATAAAATAAACAATGACATACCAGCATAAGATTTGTACAATAAATAGTACAGACAGGTACAGATTGGAAGTCCATATTTCAGAAACACCGAAAAGTACAATTGTATGTATTAAACATATGCTCTTCTCCATGTACTTCCCATACAAAAATGTCAACAATATGCTAGTTAGTTATTAAAGCTCATTACTCAATATGTACACAACTTCAAAAAAAAATCAAAACAAGTACATTTAACTCTCACAACCAACTCACAGACCTTCTACACAGTGGTGGAAAAAGTATTCAGATCCTTTACTTAAGCAAAAGTGCTAATATTACACCATTACCTATGGTATGTGATGGATTTGGAGCAATATTACTGCAGTGTACAGAAAGCAAATTTAATCCTTGAGTTTCACACACATTCAAAAATCGCATATAAAGATGCAGCATTTTCACGAAAAAGAAGACCATGAACATTTGTAATCTGAAAAGAAATTAGTACATAAAGGTGTCACACAATTGTAGTGCAGTAAAAAGCACAGCATTTGCTTCTTAGATCTAGTGGAGTGGAAGATTAAAGGGGCATTAAATGGAAATACTCAAATAAGAGCACTTAATTATGTTCAGCAAATTGCAGGTGACTGAAAGACAATTCAATCCAAATTTAGGAAATTTAGACAAAAAGCACCAAGACAGCAATGTATTCATAATAAGACTGGAGCAAGAAGATAAAACAAAGTTTGTCTTTAGCTAAATGCACTGTGGTAGCCATGTTCCTGCGCTACTAAGCTAACCTTAAGGAGAGAAACCTACAGCTGGCAAAGACAGACAGACAGTATCTGTATCTGACTCACGTTATTTGATGTCCAAAGCCACTCTCACGTCTTGTAGTTGAAGTCCAAGTCCACGGTCCTTCTCCAGCTAGCTCAACTAGCTTAGCCTTTAAAAACGCGGGAACACTCGATGCTAACGTTAGCTAACTCACGTTCTGCCAGCTCTTGCTGTAAGTCCACAAAAAGACAACGTTCCCACATCATTTGGAGTTTTTTTTTTCTCTCCCTCTGAGACGTATCCAGTTATATTTTCATGTCGCTGTTAGTTTCAGCAACTCATTTAACATTTTTAAGTTCCGTTAGTCAGCTTCACCTGGCGTCTCTTCTTACCTTGGTAACGGTGCAGTACCGCATTTCACCACATATACAATTTAGCCTTTAAGGCAGTTACATCCAAGGGGGGCGCTGTTTCACACATGATTGGGAAATTTTAAAAAATGCCAGCAATAATTGTCTTGAGGTTTTCAATACAATTTTAGTAAAATCTCTATTTTTCTTACATTGAAGCACTTTATAATTTGAGGGAGTCCTTATTGTTTCACATCAAGTCCTCTTGACCTTGGATCATCTTACTGTACCTTAAAAAATGCATTTCTTCTTTCATAGATGAACAATGCACCTTATTATACTCCCGATATAACTTAATATGCATGTATTTTCTCCTGTCAGACCTTAAACTGTTCCGCCTGTGATCTAAAGTCCAGTGCATCATCTCAGTGGGAATAAATGCAAAGCAAATGTGAAAGACGGGGTAAAGAATCCACGCTACCAAGAGCCCCTCAGACTGTCCATTGCATAGTTTAGGGTGGATGTTCTCTTGTAACTGCAACACTAATTCATTTAAACAGCTCAAGGTCCCATAAACTACATCGAAACCCACAGAGCAAATTAAATTAGACCAATCCAACAAAGCCACTCCATCTGCTCTGTTCTGCATTTCAACTGCCGGGAAAAGTCACGCATGACGCTGCTGTCATTACAGGGCAGTAGTAGGCGGACTGATGGGAAATCCAGCTTCAGAAAAATTTCCAAGCCACAGATATCCTTCACCTAATGTCACGGCAGTTTCCATACATAGCGTGATCTCATCAGTGGTTTGGCAGATACGGTAACAGTTTAAAGATTCCTGTTCATAATGTTGTGAGCGCAGCAAAGGCGTCGAAAAGGTGCAGATCGTGTGATGATTAGAATGCTGACAGGCCTTACCGAAACTGTGCCTTTCATGTTCAAAATAAAATCAATATCAGTTAATAAAACTCATTTATAATTACATTTTTGCAGTTTTTGTTAATGAATCCGTGCATATTTCTTTCAAATATGCAACTGTAACAAACTACTTCCCTCGAGTTTAGAAGTTTTGTGGTTGTAGCTGAGCAAAAGTGAAACAAAAATCAAAAACTTTCCAGAGTGACTTGGTAGATTAGACGCAGCTTTTCAAAAAAAGAGAACTGTCCATTTTTCTGATGAAACCACCGAGTTCACTGGGATTCCAACACAAACCCACAGCAGTAAGAAAACAGGAAACAGCAACTATGAACACCTCTGAGGAAACACCTGCAGATTCTGATTTATATCGCATTAAAGACCAAAACTACAACAGAGGACACAATAAAATGGTTTCAAAAACTCACAGTCTTGAGTGTTGATCGTTCAACACCAAGTCTTTTGCTCATCTGGCAAAAAAAGTTACAATTCAATAATCTGATCAAATTATTACTAAAAGAAAACAAACTAAAGCTCAGATCAGTAAAAAAACAACTTTAATCAGTAGTATTGTTTCCATCCCATCATGTCCTGTCACAGTTCAGAGTGAATCTTGGGATTATTGTCAGGATTGTCGTGTGTCGCTTCTTCTGACACCAAATGTTCTTCCAAATTGACTTCTTCCTCATCCACCTCTTCTTCTTCCTCTTTTGGAGTTTGCTGCTGGGTGGAGTCGGCTTCTTGCATGTCCATGATTTTCAGAAAGTCGTAGAACTCGACAGCAGGAGGCCAGCTGTTGTCACCTAGCATCCCTACAGACACACAGACAGATATTTAATTGCAATGTGCAACAGAGCATTTCTAATTGGTTCCGATTTTTATCATTGAGACCAATTTTCTGATACTCTTAGGATAAAAAATATTCTGTGGATTATTTTTTCATTTAAACCAGGCTTATTTACAGGTTTCAGTGTCCGAAAGTGTGCAATATTAAATAAGTAATTATGAACATAAAAGTTACATATATAGTAATGTAGCCACCATTAGGTTTACTGTTTCAGCAAGATTGGATTGATGATGCACACTTATCTCTCAGTCTGTGTCAAAATAACAAGAAGATAGCAGAAACGTGCAAAGTCTTGAAAAAAAAAATAGGACAAAATGAATTCTTCCTGGTAAAAATCAGCATTTATTAGTTCTAATATTCTTGTGTTATAGTAAGCGTCCTTTACAACTTTTCTCAGAGTATTTCTTAAGATTAGGACTGTTTTCTCTTTTTCTCTGTCCACATTATCTTATACAGCTTCTATAATATTCATGTCTGGACTCACTGTTTTATCAGCTGTTTTTCTTCTCCAAATTCGATTCCACTGCATCAGAAGTGTTCTTGGGACTATTGTCAAGCTGAAAAGACAATATTCCCAACACTACTGGCAGGAATCCATCCTCCAACCATGACAGAGCCTCCTCCATTCCTTCCTGTATCTCTCTCCAGCTCCTCTTCTCACATATTGTCGACCTAAACATTTCGAACTGTGAGTCATCGCTCCATAAGACTCTTTTCCATCGATCTTTACTCCAATCTCTGGGAACCTTTGCATATTTCAGCCTTTTAAGACTGTTCCCCTTCTGAAAAAGTGGTTTCTTGGCTGCTACCCGTCATCTGATCAACATCTCTGGACTATAAAAGGATAAACTTCAAATCCAGATGAAGCTGCCAGATGCTGAGGAGGTTCTTTGCTAGAAGTTCCTCCGGTCGCTTAAAGAAGAAACTTCTCATAAAATTCTGACGTTTTCTTTCCCTTCACCTCTCCATATGCTTTATATCTCTAGATCAGCCTGATTATCCAGTTTGTTTGCCGATTTGAGTTTACAAGTGACATTTTGATCTGATATTTCTGATTTTATGACTGTCAAATCATGTAAAGTTCAGCATTTTGAATACCGTAATTATCAGTGAGGTTCCAATGAGTAAGGAACTCTTAAAATATGTGTTTATAGTGCTCAAAACAAATAACTGCCACGTCTTATTTTATTCGTGGTTTCATGGTTGCTGATTTTGTGCCTTTTTAAAAGGTGAAGTCGTTCAGTCACAGTCATTCAGTTTTTAGAATCGATTAACAGACAGATTTACATCAAGGGACAAACAATCTGACTTTATTATTCCGCCAAGGAACAGCGGAGTTATGTGACGATCGGCATACGTCTGTCTGTCTGTCTGTGTGTCTGTGTGCAACATTACATTTTTGTACACTTATTTCAAGGAAAACAAACATAGATTGGATGAAAGCTGCCCTGACTGTGCTGATTTGTGTGCTCAGTCACCAAATCAATAATTCTAGCTTGATGTAATTTTAGCAGGCTGTCAATCAAGTGTGAAAAACGATCGCTACAGGGCAAGAGAGTGAAACAAGGCTTTGGTTTGGACTTAAAATTATTCTTTCTTCATCTTGACTTATGTCAGTCCTCTGAGAAATATGAGCACACGCCGGCCAAAAGATGCTGTTTGCCTCATGACTCTAATCATTCATGGTTATGTTGTGGTATATTTTTATATCACTACAAAAAGACTAGATTTAAAAAGGTCCAATCAAATCAGAGAAATTGTGGCATTAAGGTTGAAGATGGCATTCATTTGTGTTACTGTGTTAAATCTGATCCTCAGATCAGATGTATCTGGATGTTGATGATGGGTGTAAACACACACACAGCAGACTTTGTGCTGACCACAGTCAGCCGGGTGGAAATGGAATCTATACGGCGTGTTGGAGACTCAGCATCTAATCATTACATGTAGGAAGGCAATCAGTGCAGGTAGAAGGTCAGTGCTGCGGTTATGAGGAGCTGCAAATTGGTTCCTTCGCCATTTAAAAACAGCACTACTCAAATTTCACAAAAGAAAATCTAAGTAACTGCAGCAGAAACGGAGATCTTTTCTGCTTTACTAAACGCATTCTTCTTCTTTCTTGCTAAAAATTTGGTGCCTACATTACCCACAATGCAACAGTTCGGTCATGGATTTGAGAGTGATTATGCTCTGTTGATTTCACTTGTTTCTAACTCCACACTCATCCGTTTTCAGTCTTGTGTCCTTCACCTGTAATAGACTCCAGTGACATCTCTTGAAGTGGCTAATTAATGGAAAAACCTGAACCCATCACCAGCACAGTGAGGGGATATGTTGTCTGTCTGTAGGGGACATTTTGCTGACCTGGTTGGGCTCTATTTGTCCCCTTAGAGGGAAAAGTCACTTCAAATTAATACTGACTTGTTCTATGTGATCACCTTTATCCTGTAATGAAACAACAGGTACCAATTATAATTAATCTCACAGTGACATTACAACACTAATGATAATTATAGTGAAAGAGCACTTTTCAAATCCCAAGTCAAAAGAATCTCACACAACCCCACTAATTAAAATGAACTAATGATCTAGTATTTGGAGTCAGTACTTATTCTGCTGAGATCATTCACCTAAAATTTCAGGCTGCTCTAAATTTTCTCTTTGAATCAGTGGTTCCTGTTCATTTTCACTGTTTATTAACTGACCCACCTCCAGTTTTTCAAACATCGGACTAGAGATGAGGCATGACTTTCTATCCCTACATGTATGATACTGATGTGGAAGCAGAAGCACAAGGAGAGTCTACAAGCTACTTCACACTAATCTCTGCAACTCTGCTTTTGGTTTTGTTCCTCTGTCGTACCTGTCGGTGACTCGGTTCCATCCTCGACCCTCTGCAGCCACAGCAGGACAGAAGATGCTGCTATGGGGGTGTTTGGTGGGTACTGATAGATTTCACCTCCAGAGGGCAGATGTGAGAGGACCAGGGCAGGAAGGGGAGGCATCGAACCCAGGTAAGAGCCGAGGACAGACATACCAGCTGGAGTGCGGCCACTGAAACACAGCAACAAAATGTACCTATTAATGTGGCAATTATTAAGTAAATATTAAAATAGTAAGGAGTGTTAGCTAATGGTGTTGAAAGGCTAACTGATGATTAGAAAACCCTTGTGCTATTGAACGCTAATGAGCGGTGGCGCATGTAGGATGTGGTTAATGTACGCACAGGTGGATCCAGCAGGGCAGGTAACGCTCCATCCTCCTCCCTCCCAACTCCACCACTCCTCTCATCTCCTCCACCAGCGCCTGGTTCTGCCTCCGTCCGATCTCGTCCTCCTCTTCTCCCACAAAGAGAATCAGCAGAGCTTTATCCAGCGACAGGAAGGACGGCAGGTTTTCCACAGTCAGCTCAGGCTGGAGGTTAAAAGAAAGTGGAGGACAAAGACGCGCAAATTAATCCATGGTGTAAAATTACAAACATTTTGCCAAGAGGGAGCAGACACAATACAGGTGCTTTGAGTCCTGACAACACAAGATTTAAAAAAAAGAGAAGATTTAAAGAATGTTTGGCAAAGGTTCTCATGAAATCAGCACAAAGCCCGGTTTCTGCTGATTATCAGGGATTTACACATCAGTGGTTTTGTTTACTGCAGGTGCTGGTGTAAAACCTGCAGCTGAGTTGATGCACAAACCATGTTAGAAGCAGCAAAACATTTTACTGTCGGCAGCAAAATGAGCTGAGCATTGTCAAGAATTAAGATGACTTTAGGAATAAATTAAGGGCAGTGTGCACTTTTCAAACAAGGACTCTGCTTTATTATACATTTTGCCATCATGTAGAGTGAAGACGATTATCATCAGCTTGTGACAGATTTTGTTGAGTCTTTACAAATTGGGGAAAACATTTGTTACATTGAGGACAACAGTGCCACCAAAAGGAAGTATCTGCCATTGATTTCTGTCATTTTTGATCCTAAATCCCTTAAAATAATAACAACAATAATAATACACTGAGAGAGTTTCCGCTGTAGGACTTCAGGCTGTTTCACTTCAACTATTTACCTTCACAGTGCCAGAAAACAGTCTGGAGCCAGATCCATCACAGCAAAATAAACACTCAAAGAAAGAGTGATGCTTTCACATAAATTCTTTGCATTGTTTATTTGAACAAACGTAAACTCAGACATGACTTATAGCTCTGGCCCTGGATGTATCGAGGAAAGAACATCCAAACCCTGAATCCACATCTGGAGCTTGTTATCTGTGACATACTGTGAACCGCTCCATCTTGGCTTTCGTAAACTTCCAAGAAGTTACCATTTATTTGCGGCTATTTTATTTCATGACACGTAAATGAAGATAAGATCACAATCTGAGCGTAGAGACGTTGGTGTTTTGAATTTGGCAGCAACATTTCAGTCATTTCTTCTATTCAGACGACTGCAGTAAACATCCAGTAATTTAAAAACAACCACTTTTTAAGTTCTTCTTAATGCACACATGGCTTGAGTTACCATCGGGTGGAGCAGCGCAGTGTTGATGTGTGTGAGCAGCTCTTCAGTGGAGGACGACGCTGGCAGAGTGGACGGATGTGTGTGTGTCCTCCAAGAAGGAAACACCAACACAGCAGGAAGGTCCACAGCGAGGCCTGCAGCCCTGCGAGAACACAACACAAAACACACAAAACATGGCATATATTTGAAGTAATGCAGCTAAAATCAGAAAGTACCAAACCAGGGGTGTCTAACATGCAGCCCACGCGCCAAAACCAGCCCTCCAGAGGGTCCAATCCGGCCCGTGGGACGACTTTATAAAGAGTAGAAAATTACAGAAAAAACATTAACTCCAAACTGTAAATTTGTAAAACTGTAAATATAAAATAATTTCTGGACAAGTTGTTTAGATCATAAAGTAAAATACTAGATTGCTCATTGTTCTTTTGTCACTTTGTGTCTCATTTTTGTAAGATTTAGTCTTTTTTATGTCTGTGTTTTGTCGTTTGTCTAATATTTGTCGTACTGTTTCTGGTTTTTGTCGTTTTGTTTCCTTTTTGTCACACTTTTTGGTCTTATTTGTATCATTTATGTAATTTTTTTGTCTCGTTTTGTTGTTTGTCCATTTTCTTGGCACTTTGTAACTTTTTCGCCTAATTTTGTCTCTTTACTGTTTTGTTTGGTGTCATTTGCCTCCTTTTTAGTTGTTTTGTTCTTGTTGTTATTTTGTGTCTCATTTTTGTAATATTTTGTCTTGTTTGTCCAACTGTTGTTTTGATCACAGCTAAATGTTTTGTGCTTTTGTAGACACTCTGATCTGTAAGTTGTAACGTGTAAATGATAAACTGAGGCATATTATTGCTGAAATTATTTTTCTGAAGAAACTTCAGGTTGTTCATAATGTTTTGTTCATTAAAGGTGAACATTTGAAGAACCTACTTTCTAGCACGAAAACAAAAGTAAAAATCTGGAGTTTTATGGGTTAATATGCTGCAATTCAACCAGTGCTGCTTACTTAAGATCAAACTGGGCTGAATGTGGAACTTGAACTAAAATGAGTTTGACCCTTACGTACTAAACAAAACTTCAAATGGCGAAAAGCAGTATTTTTTTGATAACACAAGTGTTTTTTAGCCTTTACAAAACATAACCACACATCGATTTAAGTGTCCTTTCAATACCTGACTGGATTTCAATGGCTCCCTGAGTGATTTCACACACTCAAAAACAAACCAATTTCCTTCTTGTCATCTAATGATGCCTTTAAGTGCTGTTGGAAATCCTCTTCTTGAAAGCGAAATAAGCAAAGACAACTCACAACATGCACCTTTTGTCCTCTCCAAAGTTGCTGCACTGTGTTTGGTGAGTTCCACTTTAAAACACTCAAGTAAATTGTAGTGAATTACAACTTCAGTCTATGAAACGAGAGCTTAAGAGAGGCAGTCGACGGCAATTTGCAACCTTGAAGCAGCAAAGAGGAGACTGAATTTAGAGATTTTACCATTTCTCTGCCAGAACATCGGTCAACAGGCCGGTCAGCACTTCTCCTCTCAGCGACTTTGCTGCTGCAGTAAAAACTTTTACACCTGATAAGACAGAGAAACATCCCATTACATGATAATATGATGCTACTGACTATAAGCCGGTGGTTTGTAGAGAGAGGAGGCGATGAAGGAGGTTAAAAGTCAGTTATAGGTGTATCCAAAGCCTGCTCTCATTCCTGCGCTTCATGAATGAATGCTGTATGTCTACTGTTCATTAATTACAAACATCATGAATTAAATCTTGTGAGCATTTTAGAGTCTTTGAAGTGTTTTGGAGCAGAACCAGCTTCCAAGTGAAGAATCTGACACTAAAATTGAATCATTTTCCAACACATCTCATCTTATTTCAGCAAATTAATGCCTTTTGGCCAGACTTTCCATGAACACTCCCAAGTGTACATAAATAATCACCTATAAAGGCCTCTTTTGAATTTAAAGAAAGTTTGTTTTCAGCTATTAGAGCATCACCATAAATTAGATCATTTCCAATATCCTCATTAGCAGTGAAGCCTGCGTCACACCAACACACACTAGTACAGCCTCTCACCGGTTTGTGTTTGCGTCTTAAACAGTCCCACCGCTCTGTCAGGCTTGTAGCCCGTTAGCTCAGGATGAGGAACCTCCTGAAGGAAGGACGTGACTTCGTCTTCAGTGGACAGCAGTGCAGGAGAATCAGTGCGGCTCCTGGTGAAAGTGCACACCAACATAGAGCAAATTGTATTAACACTTCACATTTTTTTAAAAGAACACAACTGGACTTTCAGCTAAATCAAAAATGAAACACTGATCATTATTTCTGCAGCTGAGAAAGCCTCGTCAGCTTTATTGTTGGACCTGATGGAAGTTAGAGAGGAACTATTCTAGCTGCAAACGGTTGATTTTTAATGGAATATCTCCATAGGGGTACAGAGGAACATTCCCAGCTCCTGTGTTCTAATGCTACATTGTGTTAGCTAATGGTGTTGAAAGGCTAACTGATGATGAAATAAAAGCGAGGATATCAGAATATCAGACTCTCCTGATACATAGAAAACATGACCTCGCATCAGAGCAGGTAATGCCTCTAATATTCCAGCAGATTGAAGAAATGTTCTTAAAATGTTCCCTGAGATGGATCTATGCTGTCCTGTTGTTCAGCAGAAAGCCACAGTGGGTATGACCGCTACATGACTCCTGTTGTAGCAGAAATATTAGTGCTCATGTTTTGCCAAGATTACATACGAGTGTGTTTCCTGTGGGAGCGTATTTGTAGATAAACTGCAGCGTATTTAAGCCCGTGGTGTGATCGAAAAGGAAAACGGCCTTCAGCAGTTGCGCAAACAAAACCATCTGATTCACCTCAACCGTTCCCTCTCATTTTATTTATACTATTCTTTTTTAAACTTTATATTGTAAAACAGTCGACTGCTGTTCTCTGGAACTGTTCCATGTCCTTGCAGCTAGAATGATTTCCAAGACAAACATCCTGCAGAAATAAGTTTGTCTTTCCTTGACCCTCTTATCATATCTGAAGATTTCAGAACCACAGAAGCACATTTTAAATCGGGTGCAAACTGTTATAGTTGTACAGTTGATGCATATTGATTATTATCAACATGCTTTTATGTTGATCATAATCAAATGGTTCTCCAGCTGCACTCTTTGTAACTGAATGGATGAGCACTTAAGAGACTGCAGTCCCCAAATATGTACTGAAAGCAATCAAAAGGATACTGAAGCATTTCAGTGTTGCACTTCTGTAAAACCGCAAGAGACAGAATGAAAACATTTTTACCTCCTATTGCAGTTGAAAATCACTGGGTCTCACATTTCCAATGATGTAACTTGATGAGCTTTAATTACAGTCTCCTTGTCTGGCAGGGACAATGCTTTTAGTTTGGAGGGTCAAAGAGAAGCAGGAACAACTTTGATGGCATCGCTATTACATCATCAAAGAAATGTCTTTTCTCCAAAGCAACACTCACAGAAAACATTGTCCTGAAATGAATCTGTTTAGTTCCACATTTTTTTTTAAAAAATGGCATATATCACACAATTTTCAATCTTTTATTCATCACTGTGTGATATGCACTCACGATAGATGGTCTGCCTTGTCCATCTCTAGACTTAGTTATCGACATGTTCTTCTTAATAAATCTTTTCTGGCCAACTTCCTTTATTTCTATGGGTCAACATCAGCCAAAAAAATAAGAGAAGCTTTTGTCTTTGTTCCCAGGATTCATCTCTGATCTCTGTTCCCAGAGTCTGGACTGAAATGGGGAAAAGGCCGTCATAGCACGCTGCCCTTCTTTGCCTGGAATCAGTTGGAAAAGTGCCTGAATCAAGAGAAACTGCTCTCAAGAAATAAATTCAAAGCAGCTTTATGGAGGCAGACACAGTACGATACACACATTATGGCTCACATTGGGGGTGCATGATTATCGTCCTTAATGTCTTGTGACGTCATTTTTGCGATTTTTATGATGTTATAATGCAAATGTGCAATATTTAAACTGTCATCTGTAAATAAGATTCTTTTTCCTGGTCAATAATGAAATTTTAACAGAAATAAAGTACAAATTGCTTTCATACCGACTCCTTTTCGCTTCACATGTTGGTCATTCAAATGAGACAAAGGTGAAATTAAAAGAAATTAATGAATGACATATATTTCTGTGTCTTCTTACATCATGATGAAGCGGTGCAGCGCCTCACTACCCAGCATTCCTCTGTAGTGTTGAGCCGTCTCCTGTGGGCGGAGCGCCAAGACGCTGGGAAAGGCTGTGATTGGCTGAAACGGGACGTCACTGCCTGGCTGAGCGGCACAAAGGTCGGTCCACTCTCCACAGTCCACCGCACTCATCTGAACATCGTCCACCTCAGAATCTGAAGAAAATTATCAAGGAGTCAAACGTAAAGATAATCCTTTAAACTGTAAATGTTAATAACTAATTTAGCAAACCTTAAATGGTGCAGCTTTACAAAAATCTAAACAAATACCAGCTAAAAACGTGGCTCAAATCGCTGCTAAATAGCTCGAAGGAAACTCTATACTTCCAGCTTTTGTCTCCAAACAAACACATAATCCATAAATATGAATATTTTTTGGTCTTGCAACATTAATACTGACTACAACGGTGCTTTTATGATTAATACTGACCCTCTCTTCTATCCAGTCCTATTCACATATCTGTGGTGAACTGCACCTGTTACTGTGATGTTTACCTGCAAGTCTCTCTGCAACTTCAATGAAGGAGCTGAGAAAAGCCATTGACACAGCGTCCCCTGGTGGTCAAAAAACAAATTGCAACAATTAATTTCATCCATTTGTTCAAAAAAATTACATTTATATGGCATTTAATAGTTTGGTTGCACACACTGTAAAAAAAATGTTGTTTTTGTGGTCGTCAGAATGCTGCTGTAAAATTACGGTAAAACATTTTATACATTTACGGTAAAGAAATGTAATGATGTTGTTGATTTTAGGGTTAAAAAACATGTTTCATTCCATATTTTACTGTGAAAAAAAAAAAAAGGTTTGCTACCTGTTTTAAATACTGCAGCATGTTTCCATCACCAGTACAACAATATGTACATTTAAATGGGAAAAACTGTATTCTTTTTGAGAATTAAATGCAAAAAATACAATATTGCCAGACATATTATGGCATTTTTCCATTAAAAATTGTGCAGGAGTCAGGAAATGTAATCTGAAAACACACACTTTTCTCCCCATTACCCTGTTTACAGTGATTCGTTGGTCGTCTAAACCAATGACAGCAATATAATGTCACCCAGCACGGACTCAGTGTCTTACATTTGAGGTAGAAGAGCGCCACTGTCAGGCTGCTTTGTGCCACTACAGTGTGGAAGTTCTCAGAAGTTAGTTCCATAACCGAGTCCATGTCCAGCAAGTCGCCTCGCTTTTCAAAAACTGACGCTGCAACTTCATCGTCCAGGTTGCCTGGAAACACAGAAACACAAGAACACACACAGACATGCTCCAACATTCTACTTCCTCCTTTGCTATTATGTGATTCTTCTCTTGCACTGTCTGTTCTCTTTACCAAAAGAATCCTCCTCCTCCTCCTCCAGTCCCTCATCTTCTTCTTCATCCTCCTCTTTGTCCTCCTCTTTCTCCTGATTTGTGAAGAGGTCCAGCACCTGATCGAGGCTGTGTAAAGTCAAATACTTCACCTCCGAACTCTGGAAATGTGCATACAAACACGCACAAGGGTAAGGATACTGAGTAAACTCATTCTGAAAGTACATATGAGGCCACCATACCTTGTCAGGCAGCCTGTAAGCAGCATTATATTCATCAGGGGTTTTCACTGCAGGACTCTGCCTGGTAGCACACAAACAAACACAATCACACATCTAATGGCACATTCAGGCTTGAATTTAGCAGTGAACAATGTTAGGCTGCCTCGTCTCCAAACTGTTCAGATCCATGTTCATACATGTACCTGTAGCTCTGACACACCTGTGCACGAGCAGCAGCAGGGCGAGGCCACGCAGCCTCCAGGCCAGAGTGGTGGCCGTGTCCAGGTCCAGGTGCTCAGTAGCGGGACGAGAGAAGAGGAAGACCTGGGGGGTCTGCTGGTAGGGGAACTGGGGGGGCTGGACTGAGGAGGGGTCGTCATACACTTCAGACTGGCAGAAGAGAAACACAACTTAAGACATTATAATCATGAACATGTATATATATAATGTGTGCTGCAAAGACAAGATTGTCTTTAGGTTGGATTGACGGGTTTAACTATCAAATATTTTCCATTTTTGACATAATAAATTGTTGGTCAGACTTATTGAGCATCAAACCTGCATTCTGTCCAACAGCCAGCAGGGGGTGACTCCTCTGGTGCAAAAAGAAGTCTGATTCTATAGAAGTCTATGAGAAAATGATTCTCCATCTCACTTGATTTGATACCTCAGTAAACATTTCCCTAATGAGTTTACAGTTTCAGTCCTGACTTTTAAGTCTTCTTTAATACAGTATGATGTTCATTTTGTACATTTTGGTCCCATGTAGAATGAAACAGTGGAGCCACACTGTGACTGACTAGTAGCCACCACATAGGCATGTATAGTTTTCACAACTCCATCTTTTATATACAGTCTGGGATTGAGCCAGAACTTCACATACAAAGAAATTTTTGCTACAGGGAAGTATTCCATTGTAGCTCTGTGTGTCTTATTTACCACTAGTGGAGCCTCCATGAGCTGCAGGAAGGAGTGGAGGCTCAGGGTAGAAAGGGGTTTCCTCATGCGGGTCAAAGGGCAGCGCTCAGAGGTCATCGGGGTCATGAACCCACTGTGAACTCTGCAGTGGAGGAACCACACTCTAGACGAATGCGATGATTGGTTCACACTGAAAGATAAATACAGAGATATCTCTTCTTGTAAAAACATTATCGTAACTTCGGTTTGACCTGCCTTACTATCAACTAACTGAAGACCGTTGTGTGTTTTGTTCTAAAATCAGATTATAGCACTTACAGGTACTGCAGATGTTTCATCATTTCTTCCAAACTCAGTCATTCATTTACATCCTACCAGACAGTCTGAGAATGTCTACAGTACTGGAACATCACTGATCCTCATGTATGTGCCAGGAATGGGACTACAGTTTTTATTTATATACCGAAGAGCTGTTTGTTGAATTCCATGTCATTCATCATCTTCATTTAATTTCAACAGGCATCTTAAACCCTACATTACAAACACATTCAGTTTGATTCCAGGCTTAAATTTACCTCAGACTGGACCAACGTTTCAATCTGACCAGCTAAAAGAATGTCTTTTTTTCCACAGTTCCTCCTTAAAAGTTCCTCTTTACTGCTGCAGTGTGAACATGAGTCATTCCGCAGTGCATGTTTATGACAAGTTTAGCATATTTTGAGGTCATATGGCTTTCAGTGTAAGGTCTGTACAGTATTCCAGTCAGCACATGTATTTCTGATGGCACTGCAGTAAAAATAAAGCTGATAAACTTTAACCAATGTCTCTAGATGTACCTAACAGCAGCATACATAAGATCTGCTTTAAAGTCTGGTCAAAAAGTTCTCTTTTCTTCTGTTTATAAAACGTTTTGTTTGCTTGTGTTGTACTACTTCACTCTTCATGTCATAGAGTATGTTAAAGTGCTGTTCCTTGTGAAGCGATATAATCTGTGCTTGATGTCTCAGGTTGACATTTCCAACTCATAAACAAGGACCTGTTGAACTTTTGCCTGATTCTACTTGTTACTGTTTTCAACAAGAAACCTGCTTTTCTCAGACAGAACACATGATTAACACTTCAGAACAGAACATAAAGAACAGAAGTTACCCTAAATGCTTCAATACTGGGCCTCCTGTTATGAGGATGAACTGATATTTGGATCCATACACGTACGCTGTCTCCATGATCGATCTGTGCTCTGGAAAATAAAGTAAAACAATGAGCAGAAACCATACATTAAGTTTAATGAGTGATTATAGTGAAGCGGTCAGAAAGTCTGTCTCCATCAGTATTTGTTGTGTCCATCTATCCATCCTCTCTTCTTCCTCCTACCTTGTGTCCCCAGACTCTGAACGTAACCCAGCACAATGTCCTTCTTCCCTTTGGCTGCCTTCTCCATGGCCAAGAGATCAGTGTCTGTGTGGACGTATTTGACCTCGTCACGCAGAATGGCGCTTAAATAGAAAGAGACAGAACTCAGGCCCAAACCCTTAGATTCCTCTAAACCAGGGGTGTCAAACATGTGGCCCACGTGCCCAAACCGGTCCTCAAAGTGTCCAAATTACAGAGAAGACATTAACTGCAAGTAGAAATTTAAAATAATTTCTAAACCATGATAAGTTGTTTTGATCACAAAGTAAAATACTAGATTGTTCATTGTTCTTGTGTCATTTTGAGTCTCATATTAGTAATATTTTGGCTTGTTTTTAGTCTTTTTTGTCTGATTTTGGTCGTTTGTCTCATGTTTTGTCATTTTGGGTTTCTTTTTTGTCTCGCTTGTGTTGTTTGTCCATTTTTTGTTATTTTGTAACTTTATTGTCTAATGTTTTTTCTGTTTTTGTTTTGTGTTATATGTCTCATTTTTGCCTCTCATTTGTCAGTTCGTGTCTTGTTTTGTAATATTTTGTCTTATTTTCATTGTTTTTTGTCTTTTTTGGATGACTTTTGTAGTTTAACCTAAGTTTTTTTGTTGTTTTGTTTTGTTATTTCAGGTTGTTCATAATGTTTTATAAAAAGAGAATTCTTTAAATGTGAACTTTTGTTGAACTAAACCAAAGGAAAAAGGTGGAGTTGTGGCTACTTACTGGATATTATGCTGTGTTTTGACTGTTGAGGCCGACTTCAGCTGAAACTGGGCTGAATGTGGACCCTGAACTAAAATGAGTTTGACACCCGTGCTCTAAATCTATGCATAATTGCAGATATTGTTCTTTCCCATAATAAAGTGAGAGCCTCACTCAGCTCAGGGGCGTTGCTTACTCACAACAGAACTTCAGAGACGATGGAGTTGACGTCAAAGACAGTGTCCAAATCAAAACTCAGAAACTCCTTACCGCCTCTGCAGACAGAGAGAAATGGACACAGTAAAAGACGGATTATAACACATAACTGACCAAACACACTCCACTGCGAGTTTTGAAAAAAACTAATCTGCAAGAAATCTTCGACTGAGGAAGGGTAAAATGTGCAGCTTTAATGGAAACTGCTTAGAGAGGTGTTGACTTAACTTTCTGCTCATTATGGAGGTTTGTAGTTTGTGGTGTTGCTGAATTGTACCGCATTACACTGAGAAAGGTTTCTATTTAGTCCTCTTCATGTGTATCAATGAGGACAGCCTAGATAATATTTTCGACAGCTCCCTGCATTAGTACTTTTGATGCTACAGTGACTCATCATTCGTAGTAATCCATTCAAATTTACCTAAATTTGAATCTGAACCACAGCTTTTCGTATTGTGGTTCAGGGGATTTGACAGGCGGCACTAATACACAAATATGAGAGGCTCAGTGCAGTCATTTTGTGGCCGCTGTGAATTTCTATACAAATTTCTATTTCTATACACAGTGTGCAACATGTCTTTACAACTTACCTGAACAGAAAAGCCATGTGCAGAAGTCTTTCGTCTGTGCAGTATGTTTGAACCAGCTCTTTATTACAGTTGACCTAAACAAGAATAAAAAATAATAATTCTTATTCTACACAGTCACTTTTTTTGGTTATCTATATCCAAATTCTGAAGTTAATAAAAACTTGAAATATCACGACTTTAATGTCAACTTCTGTGGCAGATGGCATTCATAGCACCGAGGGGACTGCAGTTACCGTGCCAACCAGGACTCCGTAATCCTGCAGAGCCTCAGCAGACTTCTCCAGCTCCACCAAGAACAGAGAGATGGTCGGAGAGACTGGAAACAGGAGAGAAATGCAGTTATTCTTGATTAGTGAGTTTAAAAGATGCTGTAATTAGCAGATACTAGACTGTGTTAGGATCTGTTATCATTCATATATATATTTTAATTTAATTTAATTTAATTTTTCAGATGAAACGGACACCACATTAAAACAGATATTTCTGGAACTCTGCCATTTCGGCCAATTAGCTGTTACACTAATGTCAGAGATATCATCATTTTAATTTGAATGAAGAAGTGAATATTTTGAAAATCTCCACCATGCTCCACCTTTGACTGCAAGCATTCAACATCACAAGCTTTGTAAAGGTGCATGTTAGGGTGGTACTGTTGAACTGAATCGTATTTAAGTGGCCCATAAGTACACGCATTAAGAAATATGCGAGCATTTCCACCTTTGAATAATCCCAGTGAAACATCTGTTTTGCAAATACACTGACAGAACTGTGAATTAACCTTTTCCACAGAATGTCACTCACATCACAAGGTTTTCACCCCATATGACCACATGCAAGCATTTGATGGCATGTTGTGCAACACCAGAAAACAACACAAACAATCTGTCTCTTTAGGCTTTAATATAACACTTTCAGATGTCTGTAGAAAAGTTTTTGAAAAAAAAATCCCATCAATCTCTTCTTGTAACTCTTAGGGATGTTGTTCAAAAAAGCTGATAGCACTAGCACTGTATAACCCTTAATATCTCATGCCTGATATTAAAGAGAGTGATGACAAATGTACTGTTGAAGTATGTGTTCTAAATATGAATATACCTTGATGCTCAAAATAGATAAACATCATCTTCCCAGAATGCAGTTTCTCATAAAAGTCTGCAGCCGTGTACTCGATGAGGTCTGACATGTTGGCCTTGTCTGTGCATCCTCCTGACCTCATCCACAGCAGGAAAACAGCAACGCACATCCACATCATGGAGAACAGAGCTTACTGTGCGCTCTAGAAATGAAAAACAAGTCTGGTATGAAACTAAATAAGCAAAAAGTGATGTTAGCATAGATCAATAAACAGCAGAAATCATGACAGCAAAAAATAATCTGGTCTGTGCATCAATTTTTGGCAGAGAAACGTGATTACAAAACATTAGTTGTCAACAAACCGTAGACATGTAAAACACTCAGGATTTCTTCATTTGACCTGCACCATGTTATACATAATTGATCCACACTGTTGGTCCGTTTAATTAAACTGAATAGGGACACACAAGTCGCAGCAAAATTTGCAAAAAAAAGAAAAAATTAAAAAGACCACAAACGTGCCAGCTGAACTTTACCTGAAAAGGCTGAGTTAGGGCGAATGTTAACTTTTGTCTTTAGAAGTGGCAAACACGCCATAATCCAAAGATAGACCAGTGGTAAAGAGTGAAAAAGACATGTTTACGCTAATTAAGAGCGAAAGCTTATCTTTTGAGAGTTGAAGTCCCGCAGAAAGTCCAATATTCGCTCTTTTGCTTCAGTTTGTAACGCTACGCAGTGATGTTAGCTCATTAGCTATGCTTGTTAGCAGTCGGTTGATGGATGTTCGTCCACGATTTTATGAAGCTAACGATTAGCCTAAGCTAATGTGTGTAAATTTAAAACATGTATGATGGTTTATGTCCGCAGGGTATTTAGGCCATCGATAAAAGTTGCATGGAAGGTTATTTTTCGCATGGTTACAGACTGAAACATGGTAAAATCAGACTGAAGAATGATGCTCCATCTCCTGCAGTCTGTAAGACAGTAAGTTGTCGTAGTTACCACAGCACTTCCTGCCATTCTTTCATAATAAAACTCAAAATTGAAAAATATGCATCTTTCTATCGTCCGACCCACCTTGTACGACAAATGTGCACATTCTATTGTAATAATACATAACAAATTGAAGTACTACTGCTTTATACTTGTTGTTTACTTCAACAATATTCGATGTAAGTACAATAGCTTATGTTTTATTTTGAAATCAAAAGCACTTCTGTAAGTGTTGTTCCTTTAACTTCAAACGACTTTCTGCAAATTGTTTTGATGCTTCTTTCTGCGAAAGACGCCCACGTGTTTCATTGAACCAATCAGAGCAGAGATTAGTTTTGACTTGAACAATCGACCAATCACGGGAGTGCGGAGGGCGGGAACATCCGCAGCTGACATCATCGTAAACCAATAAAGTCAGAAAGTTGCGGAGGTTGGGCTGCATGATTATCCAATGAGCTTATTTTTGTGTTGAATTGTTAGAGTTAGCCAGGAAACTAGTTCCAATTCGTGGCTCTGTAGTCAGCTGTTTGCTACTAAAGTAGGCGAGAGTTGAGCCAAGATGGCGGCGCATGAAGAGGCAGTTTCCTTTTTAATTAGGAATAAGGGGCGGGTCTAAAACTGCATCACAGCTGATCTGGAGGTTCTTCCCCCCTCAAGTTGTTTTTTGCAGAGAGCAGCTTTGCAGAGAATCACGGGGGGACCTCTCTCTTGTTTTCTGTCTGTCTTTCTTGTTATTTTTAACCCAGCGCTTCTCAGAACTAGATCCAGGTTTTTCCTTCAGCCCCGAATCGAATTTGAATCCCAGCGCACTTTCAGAATGCCACTTCTATTCAGAATAAACTGCTTTTCTCGCAATTTTTCACTCGAACACCAGCGTCTTTTTGTCATCCACGGTGAAATTCGCTCAGGTCTGACCCACTTTTAGCGTGTTTGCCTCCACAGCATCCCATGTGTTGAAGCGAGCCGCCAGTGGAGATGTTTTCGGCAGGCGAGGAGGTTAATTCCCGTTTGTTTACCTCAGTGAAGGAGCCCTCCGGAGCTGCGATCTCCCCAACACTGGAGCTCAGTCTCACTACCATCTACACCGTCCTCTACTCCTTCTTGTTTGTGTTCGTCTACCTGCAGCTCTGGCTCATTTTGCACTACGGACACAAGCGCTTCAGCTACCAGAGTGTGTTTCTGTTCCTGTGTTTGCTGTGGGCAGCGCTGCGGACGACCCTCTTCTCTTTCTACTTTAAAAATGTGGTGCAGGCCAACCAGCTGCAGCCTCTGGCCTACTGGCTGCTCTACTGCTGCCCTGTCTGCCTGCAGTTCTTCACCCTCTGCCTGCTCAACCTCTACTTCACACAGGTAAGAGTGTGTGTGTGTGTGTGTGTGTGTATGTGACCTGATTTCATAAAACAGCTGACTGTGCAATTTTCTCCTCATTCTTCACATCTGAATTCACCTCCAAGGCTTCATTTAACTTCCTTACATTTAAATGTAGCTGTAAGTCTGTTGTGTTGCATTCTGTGGAGGAGTCCTATTAATGCCCTGTGGACAAAAAGGCTCAAAGGATGCCACCCATAATGGCACTTAACAACAATTATATCTGAATTAGCTTTGAACAAAGAGAGTTAAATGATGTTAGCTGTGAACAAACATCATTTATTAAAAAACAAACATCATTTATTTAAAAAACTACAGTCCCCATGAGGCTTCAACTGTGCTTCTGCAGCCTTGGATTGAAGACGTCATCAGCTTTTGGGATATTGTGGTGAACATTTTTTACTATCTGCACACATTTTATCGACATAACGCTTCAGCTGAGAACAATTTAGCACGGCAGGTCAATTAGTGAGGGAAATACTGTTAGACGGAATGCAATATTTTTATGTAGGTAGCTGTTTTCATTTAGAAAAGGGTGAGGCCGTTGTGTCAAAGCACTGTGGTTGTGTGAAAGTAGCATTCAGCCGAAAGGAATATTACAAAGTTTGTTTCATCGGCTTCTTTTTGGGAAGTCAGCTGAGAAATAATCCTCATTTTTACACTCACAAAATTAGGAATTAGCTTTACATGTGCTCGTAGGTGCAATCTGACTCGCTGTTTCCCCCTTTTTTCAGCCATTATGCTCCACTAAGCTAACGAGCAGCTGACTGTAACTTCATATTTAACAGATGGACCCAAATGTCCAACCCAATCCTTGAAGCAAGTCAAAATGTATTGTTTTACTGGGCCAGTGTGAGCTTGTTAAAGCCTCCTCAGATGAAAATCTCTTTTCTTTTACCCTGTTAACATGACCATATGGTGTTTTTATATGCAAGAAGACATGTCAGGAGATGAATAAGCAGCCAACACGATAGCTGAGCGTTCCACTTTAGAACTGCTGTCTATCAAGGACAGTCTCAAAAACACAAACTCAGATTTCCAGGGTTTCAATATTACAATTTACCATCGTGTAGGTGAGCTGGTGTGCTTGAGCTGGATGGAGAGAGATGCATTGACTGTCTGTGTATTGTAGAGTTACATGGAAGCCATTTTAAGGCAGGAAGAGATTATTTTCATGGAAACAATTCTAAACAAGTTAACCAATGGCCAAAGTAGACTGGAATAAGCTTTAGAGGGGCTGTTTGGTGGACTTTGTTTCCTTTGGACAGAACCAAGCTAGCCGTTTCCACCTGTTTCAGTCATTATGCAAAGCTAAGCCAACCAGCTGTTGACTGTATCTTCATATTTAATGGTTGGAAATGACAAAGGTGTCAAAAACTATTCTTTTTAGCTAGTCATGGTAGCAGTTATGCAGCAAAGTAACTGTATACTCAAGTTTTAGCTTGAACACCTTCTGCAAAATGCTTTATTGGCAAGTTTCACCAATCGGCAGCCATCTTGGTAGCATGCCTGGGCTGTTATTTTGGATCAACAAGACCAATGGATAGAGAGCCTTAATTTAATTTAATTTAACTGATCAGCAAAACATAACCACTACATGTCCAGAATCACCAGACAAATCTGATAGAACTGCCTAATATGTTTGGTCACTTCCCCAAAATAAGGTTTCAAATATTTTTTCTCAGGGTTAGACAGCACATTTGCCTCATTGTGATTGGCTGCCACAAAGCAGATGATTGGCTTTTTGGTTCGAGGGCGGGGACCTGCCATCAGCTGATATCTTGGAATTCTAACAGATTTCTATTTAGGGTTTTTTAAGTGGTGACAAAATGCTTCAAAGGTTGAAATGTGGTTACTGTGGTTAAATTCAACCATTGTGTTCCGAAGAACTGTGAGCTCACTTGATTCTAGTAGTTTCTAGGTTGCTTTTTGGTTTAAAAGCTCTGCAAATAAGCTCAGTTCATGCCCTGGTGTGACAGAGGAAGCCTTACTTGCATGAAGTCCTGGCCTCCATTGATATTTCCTATTCAGTGAGTGGACTGGACTCCAACAAATGTCCCCGCATGTTGTCACAAACTATGTGTGAAAGAAAAGAGAGAAGGACACAGTTGGTCAGTCACAGTTGTTTAACACCTGCCCACTCCAAATGCCAAAGACCTGTTTGTTTCTCTGTCAGCAGCACCTACACACTTTGGCACTTTCAGCTAGCACCACCATCCAATCACTGCTTCAGAGAAAACGGAGTATAGTTTGTGTCTTATTTACATATGTGGTGAGCAGAAAAGGAAGCTCGTCCAAATGGCTAAGAGTAGATTTGGAAATGAAATCAGCTGTGTCGTATGACTGCTGAATAGACCAGTGAACAAACTACACTCACTATAAACAGTAACAACAGCCATTTTCCTTTTCTTTTCACAGAATGTTCTTCTGTATCTGCTACACCTGCATTCATAGGTTCAAATATGTGCATCTACTTCCATGTTAGGAATACCATGTGACTGCTCAGCTCAGTGAACAAACTTTTCCTGTTTGTGGTTTCATGTCTGGCCAGTTCAGATCTGAGTAATATATCAGATTTATACATTTTTCCTCAGCTCAGACTGAAGTATTTGTGCCAAAAAGTGCATCTACAGCCTCTGTAGTATCAGAAATGTGTGTTAATTTCTTGTATTTTAGCATTAAAGCTATGAAAATCAACACTTTCAGATTAGCAGTGGCTCAGTGTGCAACATGTATGTGAACAGAGTTGTTCATAGTGAAGCTCTAGCATCACTTCTGCAGGTCTCCTCAGCTATACTGAGTATGTTAGCAGCTCAATGTTTCAGTTTTCGAGCCTGAAGCTTTCATTTGTCGAATGTACACCAAGTTGGCAACAGAGGAGCAAAATGGAGCATTGGGGAGTTTGTTAATTGCATTTGATTGGCTGGATATCAAGAGTATTGTTCCTCTAAATGGATGTGAACCAACATCAACACACCCTTAATCATGTACATTTTAAGTCTCAGTACAATTTAAGTGGGTTAATTTAACATAAGTTCAGTCCCCATACAGTTTTCACAAACGGGGAAGCTAATTTAGAGGCCAAACCCATTTTTGACATGTTTATTTCTGCTGTACAACTGGAGCCTTTTACATGGGGGTTAATAGGGATGCATTCGCTTTTTAAACCTGCCTCAAGTGGACACATGAGGAACTGCAGTTTTTAGAGCTTCCACAGTGGCTTCTGTGTCTGAGATTTTCCTCTTGCTAGAGGATCATTTTTCATTTAGGAAACAGTGACTTGCTGTATGCTTTTACAACTACACCTCAGATTTAAATTAAGCAACTTGAAATAATTTTTTAAAAACTAATACCGCTTTGTTTTATTTGCTGTCAACTCAGAGAGATAAGCCTGTGGTGAAGGGCTTTGTTTGAATGGGACAGACTCGAGAAAGGCTGGAAACCAGCATATTCAGCTATATTTATGAGACAAACTGAGCCTGCATTGCATTTAAGTTATTTACGGGGCAACAGGAAGAATGTTTTTACATCACAATTTATTACCTGATTGACATATGCTCAAAGTATAATGTGGATCATAACCTAGAGTTTGTCTTGAGAAGGAAAGCAGCAAGACTTTGCTCTTATTTTCATTCCACGTGATCATCCCTTGTCACACACAGTTCCTATATTAGCACTTCACTGCTGAACAGTGCAGTTTAACTCGCTGAAAGTACTAAACCCCGTGAGCTGAAAACTGATGAGCATCATACCACCGCTGTCTGACACACAGGCATGTTTCGAAATAGTTATTTTCTGATGAGTCAGATGTGAGCACTGACCTGTGATTTACTTCCCCATTCTGCATTTTACCCTCTGCTCACTATGGAAGAGGATAATGGCAACCATGAGTTGCATCTGCTGAGATAAAACACATCAGCAAATCCAACAATTCTCATCCACTGAGAGAACAACTGTTGGTTTGACGTACACACAGAGGCGAACATATAGTGCACATGAAGTATAGCAGTGCTGTGTTGACTGGTTGCTTCATTTCTAGGTTACACATTCCCTCCTTCTGGCCTACATTCTCACACAAAGGGCTGAGTGTGTGCAGTGTGTATGTGTGTGTGTTTAAACTGAATGTAGACAACATTGAGCTCCCTTTGTGGCCGCTGCAACTATGATATCATGTCAAAAAGATCATAAATCATTCAAGTGTCTGACATATAAGAGACAGTACAGTCAACATCTGCCTGCCTGGATTCTTCTGTGTCTTTAGGTTCCCTAATAACTACATTTTATTAACCATCTTTCAAAGGTAAATCATTCCAGGAGGCAAGTGAACTGCAGCCTTTTGTACATTTAAACTGGACTTGTGCACAGTTTGATGTTTTTTGAGGTCAATACTGATAACACACTGGCAACAAGGCAGCTGATAGTTAATAGATAGCTGACATTTTGTCTAAACAATTTGTGAAATCATTTTCATGCCAGGTGTTGCAATTAAACACATGTTAGGGGGAGGGTTGTGATGTTGTTGGACAAAATAAGCAAATGAAAATGTCATTTTGGGCCTTGGAAAGCTAGAACAAGCATTATTTGCTATTTTACAATCCAAAGCATGTCCCTTCTTGTGGCTTAATGTCACATCAACCAGCTGATAGTGACAAACTGCTTTTAAACCCAACTTAAATCTGTGCATTTATTCATTTTGCTGCTACATTTACAGCTGCTCTTTAAATTCTATCTATAGTACTCTTCACTGAGAAGGAAAAAATCAGTTTGAAAAAGAGAGCACTGAGGAATTTACATGTTTTTTCCTATAAAGACACCTCATGCGGTTGCATAAATCTGCCTGCGATTCTTCATTTGCATATAACCGAATTTAAAATTCAACTATTTGCATAAAGCAATGTTTTTGGCACATTCAGTGTAACTCTAACTGCAGAGCACATTAGGTACTGGCTAATATATTCTGTTTATTGGCAATTTAAATGGAGAAATGTGACAGTACATAACATTAGATGACAGATATTTTTGCAGAGATTTTGCAGTGTACAGTACAGTGCCCCTTTAACGGCTCTGATTGTGTCAGAGTACAGCTTCATTGTCCCAGAGGGGCAATTTGGCTCACAGACAGCAGTCAGTGAGTCATAAAATACAAAAACATCAGTGGCAGAAGAAGCCTTTAGATCCTTTACTTAAGACAACAACAGTATAGAAATACTGCATTACCAGTAAATATCCTGCATGATCAATCCTACTTGGTAAAAGTACATTTGTATTAAATGTGGTAAAGGTAAAGGTCCTGGTTTGGTCCCTTTGATTCATGTATTATTATATGGAACAGCAGATTAATGTGAAAGGAAAACATTCTTATATGCAAATCTGTTTTCAGTTTTTCTCTCATCTTTAATTTTTGCGAAAATATTGAATAATTGTAGCATTTACTTGAAAAGAAAGGAGAAGTTTAGAGGCAAAAAATCACTGCTCAGAGACATCTATAATGTGACACTGCTTATAGGAAGAAGCCACAACATTTGAAAACCGGGTTTAATCTGTAATTATGTGATGTATTTTAAAAGCTTGTTATGTTATCTGTTGTGCAAAATCCTCACCTTAATGTAACTAAAGCTGTCAGATTAAAATAATGAAGTAAAAAGTGCCGTATTTACCTCTGAAATATAGTAGAGTAGAAGAAGAGAGTAGCAGAAAATGGAGCCAAGTACAAGGACCTGAAAATTAAGTACAGTATTTAGCTCTTTACACGATAGAAAACCTACATAAATGCATTTAAATAAAAGAAAACTACACAATGGGGCCCATAACATCCACAACCACCCAGCTCAGGTTGCTTTTTTTATTTTTAAGAGCCAGTGATGTATGAAACAGAAGACCTCATGTATACCTGTTACTGCCTCCTCTGGGAGCTGAAGCCTCCATCCCAACAGAAGCAGATTAAACTCACTGTGTGTTGAGGCTCCTGGAAGTCCTCCAGGCTTCCTGTGTGACTTTGATGAATACATGAGGCCATTTCAGGCCAAGCTGCAGAGCTGAGAGGTGGATTGGGGTGACCACGGCCTCCCAGACTGAAGCCTGGTCCACACAACCAGTAGTGAAGCCTGTTAGAGAGCAGAACGGTCAACAATAAAAAAAAAAAGTATAACTAGGAGCATCTGTTCCAGATGTATAAGTCAGCTGAGAGTTACGTAGAAAGGTTATTATTTATTAGTTCTAATTGTTGCTTCTAAATGATCGCCATGGCTGCTTTGGTAAATGAGAAAAGGTTCTGACAGGAAACACTGCTCAGACAGAGGTTTGCCACACAGAAAAGAATTGAGATCAGTTTCTGTGGCACTGTGGTGTCAGTAATGATCTCAGTCTGGCCTCATTATAAAACTTGCTGTGAGCAGTTCTGCTTCATGGCATTACTGGACATACAGTGTTGTTGCATCACTTCTGTTAACAAGTGTTTAATTTGGTAGATTAGCCCAAACAGAGATTTTTATCTGCTTATTTTATCTACAAAATATCTACAAATTCAACATAATTTCCAAAAATCTGTGCATCAATTCATATTTTGTATTCTGCATTCTTCCTATTATTATTTGTCCTCAACATTTTTCCAAGGCTAAAAGTACTTTTTTATAAATTTGCATTCATGTAATGAGATATTCCTAAACATGACACATATTAATTAATCCCTGCCGGACAGCTGATTTATGCAGAATCTTTTGTTGTGCTTTGTGTTTATTCGTCTCATTCTTATTTGCGTTATCGAGTTTTCAATGAGATCGGAATCAGCTGATGTGGACAGTGTTTTATCACACCAAAAACCCAGCCAGTACACCAATGGAAACGCATTTTTATATGGTATGAAAATAATTTAAAATCATGCTAATTAGTATTTTAACTGCAAAAGGAAGTAATTTTACACAGTACTATATAAAGTGGGTCATTCTTCCTTTTTTTTTTTGCTCTTGGGTACTCAAATTTTTCTCATATAATTTGAACAAATTTCTCTGTGTGTTTACTTCAGTGCCTTGCAGGAATGTCACTAAGCTGCGTTAGGTTCACACTCTGCTCCTAAACCAAACCCACCCGCCCTTTTCCTCTTTGTCTGCCTCCTCGTATTTGGCATTTTTGCATTCATAAATGCATAAAATCAAAAAATACGTGACTCTAGTGATATGCTTGTGTTGTCTTTCTTTAGGTGATGTTTAAAGCTAAAGCCAAGTATTCCCCAGAGCTCACCAAATACAAGTAAGTCTGCTCTAATCTCTTCTAATCCTCATTGGTTTTTAGGAATTGTCTGTATCTGCATCCAGTAACATGCAGGTTTCCTTTTGTCCTTGATGGTTCGAGACAGAAACTCAGAATATGGTTGTCAGAGTTTAATAAATAATCACCATCCTTCCTCCTCTCTACAACCACACTCTCTTTGTCTTTATGTTCTATGTATCCCTCCTCTACACACACACACACACACACACAGATGGTTTGCAGCTTCAACACCATGAATTTTAATTAGTTGTTTATGAATAAAGTCTGATTTTTGGCTGTCCTCTCACCGTCTTGTGTGTATTTGCCTCCCTTTTCTTCTCTCTCCAGGGTTCCTCTGCGTTTGTTCTTCCTGTGTCTCAGTATATTTTTCCTGGTGGTGAATTTAACGTGTGCATTGTTAGTGCAAGGAGCTCTGGAGCGCTCTGAGTCACCGAGGTAAACTGAGATAAAAATACCAACAACAAAATGCTTTCTCCTCACCTAGTAATCACATTCATGCTCCACAGGGCAGTGCTTTAATTATCTGTATACATCTCTGCAGTGATGGGGGAATCAGACACGCAGTTCTGGCCCGAGTCCTGATCAACGACAGTCTGTTTGTCCTGTGTGCCATCTCTCTGGCCGTGTGCATCTTCAAGATCGCCAAGATGTCATCTGCAAATGTTTACCTCGAGTCCAAGGTAGAAACAAAAGCAGGACTACATGGACCAGTTTTAGCACTTATGACTCAAAAACTGAAAAGCTATTTCTGTTCAGATTCTCATATTTAATACAGAAATCAGTGACCAGATAATCATTATTCTTACCATCCTTTTCCCCCTTTCCTTGTAAATTTGACTCGGCTCTATGGAAGGAACAATTCTGTATACAAAGGGGGAATATGTAACCAATTTTTTTAAGTTAATATGGCTAACCCCAAAGCTACAATGGCCTGTCAGTCTACAGTTAAGGATGTAAAGATATTATCAGCATTTGCTATATTGTTAGGTTGTGCTACTGTTTTTATTGGGAACATTCAATAAGCATACAATCATTTAAATTGTCATGAAAAGGCTAATCTAAGCTAGAAAAGTGCATAGGGTTCTGAGCTTGATCCCCAATCTCTGAAAAAGGATTTTCTGAACTGAAAACTCAATGATGTGCATCTATAAAGGGCATGTCATGATGTTTCTTATTCTTAGGTTTAGTATATTGCAGAAATTAGGCCCTAATTTGAGTTGTAGCAGCCAATGCTAACAGTTAGCCACTAGTTAGACCACTTAAAGTAAGACTTATACTGGTGTAAAGGTTAAAATAAACAAAAAAAACATGTCACCGCAATATAATATACTTTACAATCCCTGTGTATGGACATTTTCAGTGTTTTTCAGTTATACAACTCAATACAAACCAAACAACCTGTTAACAGATGAATTTCTGTATAGCAGTTACTTGCACATTTCCATGTTTTATCCAGACATAGATACTTGTCCGTTCTTGCTAACTGAGGCTACATATAGGCTTTTAACCAAATATGACCGTGTATTTACTAAATTTTACACTATTTTTTTCGGTCTGCCGTTTAGTATTAGTAAGACTGGATGTAAAGGTGAAAGTCAAAATGAGGGCAATCATCTTGCGCTAATGCTAACATTTGCGACTACAGTTTAGCTAGAAGGAAATGGACGTACTGAACCACACAAGTCAGTAATACACACTTTTACATTTTTGTATTTGTTTGTATTACACAAGTCAGTAATACACACTTGTACATTTTTGTTTTGTACTTAGAAAACTGATTGTGCTTGCTAACGAGCTTACACCAGCTACTTTTTCAGCTAAGAGCAAAACCATATTTTAGTTTCGCTCTAAGCTAGCTAGCGAGCGAGCTGTAGCATTAGCATTAATCCATGTATTAAGTTAGCACACAGGTCAGACACTTAACTTACCAAATAAATAAGTCCTCTCAGAATACCGGGGTTCTCGCAGAAGTTCTCACTTTGTGGCTTGAACAAGAAGACAATAATTTACAGTTAAGACCAAAAACAGTGGTTCTGTGTTCTTCTGTACAGCTTCTGAGTTCTGCAGGTTTGTAAATGACTAATTAGAGCAGCTGTTGGCCATGACGACATGCAGTTAATTAATAAAATAACTTAGTATAACACAGTTCATTAAGCAAATGTACATCGGTGAAATGAGATAGAATAAAATGAAAGCTTAAAAAAATAATAAATAATTATAGTTAATGACATAAACTAAAATAGAATTAAAAATAAATGATTAATAACATTTAAAAATCAAATTGTGGGGAAAAATGTATTTGTGGTGTACTAAAGTGTTGAAAATCTGAATTTATTCCTCCCTACTGAGCAAACTATTGAGTATGTTATTCATTATTATTATTATTATTATTATTATTATTATTAATCAGTTTATTTTAAAAGGGTCAATGTACAATATTAAACATAAATGTTGCCATATGATGTATTGTACAAGAATTCCAGTGAGAAATAGCAGTCAATAGAAGCAGTGGTGTGAACCTAGACTGAACCCACTTGCATTAGAATTAAATTAATAACACTGGCATGCTGCTATTTGCTTGTTGCACAACTTAATAATACTGTAGCCCCTTGTTTTGGACTTTTAGTAACATGAGCATGAACGTCCTCTACATGTATGTATCACTTTTACACTACATCTAACTTTACTTGCTGCAATGTAAAGGTAAAAAAAGCAATGCAAAAGATCAAAATCATTGTCTTGTAACAATGCTTATGTCTCTCAAAACTCAATTTTATGGGCTATAATCTGCCATTTTGGTCGTGCTGAGGTCTCAGTCATGCTGGTGGATCCCATCTGTGCCCCATATCTGACATTAAATTACAGGCCACCAGCCAGCTGATGCGTGAGCTTGTAATAAGCACAATAACTCTCCCTCCAGGGTACATCATTGTGCCAAGCGACGGCCATCGGAGCCGTGGTGATTCTGCTCTACACATCCAGGGCCTGTTATAACCTGGTGGTGGTGGCCCTGTCGCCACAGGACAGGCCCAGTCCCTTTAATTATGGCTGGTACAGCGTCTCTGATCAGGTATGAACCAGATGTGTGCACTTAGAGATGGGAAGGATGCTTTTATTCAGCCAGAGACCCACAGGGTGTCCAGACAATCCATCTTAGGAGATTTGGGAAAGCCAGTGGGGTAAAGGGCTTTGTTTGGCTATAAATAGCCATGTGTGTGTGTGTGTGTGTGTGTGTGTGTGTGTGTGTGTGTGTGTGTGTGTGTCCTGACCTACATCAGGGCTTAGGCCTTAAGACAGACAGCCCATTTTAAAGGGTTTCATTATATGTGTTTGTGTGTATATTTTTTCTAGACAAAATACATAAGAATGGTTATTTGATAGGCACACAATCTGACATTACAAATGATTCCTTAAATCTGTTTACGGACCAGCTGGCAGTCCAACATCTGACCATCAGTCCATCCCTTCTCTGTGCATGTTTTAGTATTCTTATGATAACTGCATTTCTGGATTGTTCAGAGTTTTTGGTCTCAGAAAGTAGTGTAATTTTATTTACATGGTATCACCAGGGAGAATAAAATCATCTAATAAAATTTCAAAATTAGTGCTTACATTGCAGTTGCATAAGAAGACTGATGCTTAGCATAAAACCGGAAGCAGAGTTATGTCAAAGTTAAGCTCATTTTTTCCATTTTAGTTAGGCTAGCAGTTTTTATAGGCTAAGCTACGCTAATTGCTACCTGTTCTAGTCACATAATAACCCAACAAATATGAAAGTGTGTGAATCTTGTCATTTAACTCCCAACCACTGAAAGAATAACCTTATATCTCATATTGTCCAGCTATTTTATCAAAACAGAGTGTGTGATTTTGTGTGTGTTGAAGGCCGACGTACAGGAGATCAGCGGCGAGGCCTACATCGTGTTCGGCATCATCCTCTTCTTCTGGGAGCTGCTTCCTACCAGCCTAGTGGTGGTTTTCTTCAGAGTCCAGAGACCCAACCAAAACCTGGTAAACCACTTTAAAAGTTTAATGGGTTGTGACATTATGAAAAGCTGTGAAGTCCTGATAAAGCTGAATTTTTCCATATTTCTCAGGCTCCAGGAGGGATGATTAACAGCCACAGCTTCAGCTCCAGAGCTTATTTTTTTGACAACCCCAGACGGTACGATAGTGATGATGACCTGTCCAGAAGCATCAACAATAGGACTGATCGGGCCAGGTGGGCACACACACCATGTCTGGTGTCTAATTAACCCTCCAAAAATTCAGCAAAAAAAATGCTTGAATTTATTTTTAAAAATTTGCAAAATATTCAGGAAGAAAATAACAGAAATTCCTTAAAAGTTTTATTTCAAAAATAAAATCCCCAAACTTGGCAAAAAATAATTTAAAAAAATGTAAATATAAAAAAGAATAAAAATCTTCCAGAAAAAATCTTAAAAATATCTAGTGATTCCATATATATCAGTAAAAGTTCTAATATTTTCTTGAAAACAAATGTTTTTAAAGCAACTTTTTTTAACATTTCTTTTTTCCACCAAAAAATGTTCAAAATGTGGACATCAGAAGTTTCACTGTGAAAATATTTTTTTCCACATTTTCAAACTTTAAATTTACAAAACCTCAAGGAAGAAAATTCCAATAATTCCTTAAAAGTTTCCCTTAAACGTTTGATTTGTAAAAAGGGTAGTAAATGATTTTTGATTAATGTTCCTCCTCTTAAACACCTTAGCCTCCTGTCCACCACACCCCAGCTGGGTACATCTACCTGGTATGGTTCCATCCAGCGTACTGGAACTCTGGCGACAGGCGTGGCGTCGGCCCAGCAGCCTCCATCTTCCACAGCCCCGCTCCTCTTCGCCTATGGAAACATCCAGAGTCACCACCATCACCATCACAACTACTACTCCACCCCGCAGAACAACTACCACCACCATCACCATCACCACAGTAACTACTACTCCACGCCGCAGAATTTTTACTGTGGATCGCAGACGTATTTCTGCACCCCACAGAATTGAGCAGACAGTAAAAGACTGATTACTAATTATTCTGTGTTTTGGTCCCCATTTTTGCAATTTCGTCGCAAGATCCCGCAGTGTTGCTTTGGATTAAGGTGTGCAGAAAGATTGGTTCAACTTATAAATCTGGAGAAATGTGATGGTTTGAGCAGTCAGAGAGCTGGTGTGCCATAAAAACCTGCATTCTGAGGACTTCAGGACATTGAATGGCTCAAATGTGGACCAGCTTTGGTACTTTTGGTGTACAAACTGAAAAGCTTTTTCCATTCAATAATCTTGGTATATTTCAGACTGGAATCAGTGACCAGATAATCATCATTGTCATCATCGTCTTCTCCCCTTTCCTTGTAAATCTGACCTAATTCTATGGAAGGTACAATTCTGCACACAAAAGGGGAATATGTAGCCAGGTGTTAAAGCTCGCGAACATGCTAATCCTGAAGCTAGAAGGCCTGTCAGTCTAGGATGTAAAGATATTATGTTCAATCAGCATTTGTTAAGCTGTTGTTGGGTTGTGTTACTGTTCATAAGGGGAACTTAGAGTAAATGTACAATCATTTAAACTAGCATGAAACTGCTAATCTTGGCAGGAAAAGTGAATAGGATGCTAAGTGTGATTCTCAATCTTTGAAAAAAGGGTTTCCTGACTAAAAACTCGATGACATGCACCTACAAAGGGCATTTCATGATGTTTCTTCCTCATAAATTTGGTAGATTACAGAAACTACTCCCTAATTTGAGTGCTAGGGTACAGCTAATGCTAAAACTTAGCTTTATTTGAATCAAGAACTCAGCAAAATCTAAACACATAAAGCCAAAAATGTCACCAGACTTGGTGATATTGTGTTGTTGGAGACAGGTTATTACATTTGTTAAACTGTGATTGTTAACTAAAGGTGCCACACAAACAGAACGTTGTATAAACCCTGTTAGCAGGTCGCTAACACAATCCTACTTTAACTCATATGGCTTCTTGTATACTTTGACGTGTAAAATAAGCTTGTCATAACTTACTGTAATCAAAATACTGGTGCGTTTATTTAAGTGTTGGATCATCGATGTAAAATGCTTTCAGCCCACGTGAAATTCAAATGTAGCTGCTATAGGGGCATCATCGTCCATCTCAATACCACACACCTGGTCAGTAAGCAGAGAGGAACCAGAATAAGCCGATTATACAATGGAAGCTATGTGGAAATGTAAAACTGGAGCACGTGAATTTGCAACACTTTCAAGTGGTTGAATGTCTGGGGCTAAAACATATCATAGCTTTATGTCTGTGCATCATCTGGACCACATCTAATGGATTACAGCATCAATATGTGACCTACATTCAACACTGGAGTTTAACTGAGCACTTGGACGGTTCGCTCCAGGGTCTTTGAAGGGTCTTTGAAAAATGTTTGTGACCAAAAAAACCATTAAATCCAATTCTTTGTGAGCTGTGAGGCAACAATTTGCACTTAAAAGAGGTTCACCTTCAGAGAAAAAGGCTTTGGAGCCTGAATGTAGGGTTTTTTTTTCTTGTCCTATCTTGTATTTTCTTCTGTAATGATCTGTATTCTTAAAATTAACTATGTATCCTTTGAAAAAGGAAATATAAATGTGCCATCACCTTTTGTCATATCGAATAGTTTCATTCCATAAGGAGAATATTTTTGCACAAGAATGATGTGTTTTTAATTGTTTGTGTGATTCCAAGCTAAGCAATTTCTAATCCATGTGCGTTACTTTGAGTCGGTGTGTGTGTGATGTTAAGTGTTTGTTGTTGAAGTTTAGTGCGTTTTTATACATACATTTTCATTTTTACACTGATTTTACCATCTGATTTCTCTGTCCCTTTGTTTTTCATAATCTCACACATTTTTTTTGAATCTCATGACAGCCTGTAAGCAATACTTCACTTTTTGTTGTTGTTTTTGTTTATGACCCAGTTCTCAGACCAAAATCAGTGTATCTGTGCTAACTAAAAGAAAAAGAAAACATGTCTATGAGTATTTGAACACTGTGGTACTTCAGCTGTTGTCAAACTCAATGTGTAAATGACCATGTTAGCTTCATACAGGGAAAAAAGGCAACATTGCAGCCTGAATTGAAAAATCTGCTTCTGGTAAAAATCATTTAAACTGCTTTAAAAGTCACATCAGCAAGTTTTACTGGATACTTTGACGTACAGTGAAGCTCTAATTCTTGTGCAGAATGCATGTTTCTGCACCAGACTGCAAGAACTCGGTGTCTTTTTTTTCTTTCTTTCTTTTGCAGGATGGTATAATTTGTGTAAAAATGTTCCTTGCTCTGTCTGCTCCACAAAGGCAGACATAAATGTTTAACGACTTGTTTTATGTCATGAATGGTTTTACCCGTGGCCATAATGAATGTAACCTATCGTGCAACAGATCACTAACGATGTATGCAAGAGAAGCACTACCATGTTTAAATAAAGGCCTACTGCACTGTTTTTAAGACAAAAGCAAACCAGATGTTCAGAAATATTCATCTACAGACGCTTTACTTGACTTTCTATCGCACTCAAACCGCAACCTAACGTCTAATGTTCTCACTGTGTTTGCTCTTGACTGGTTCTGACTTTTCCAACTCGCATAACGCATCATGTGGCAGAATTTAGCAGTTAACAAGGTCATGGGGATCATCCAGTCAACGCAGCAGCTGACCAACTCACTGACTCTGACTGGTGTTTACTGTAGTATTCAGACATTTAAATAAAAAGAAAAGCATCCTTCGTAAGTAAAACTACAGTAAAAGCCCTGTTATGGCCCCTCTGACGGATAAACTATTAGATCTGACAGATGATGAATTATTGAGACATTTACTGAAATGAAAATCACTATTTCGCTGCAAAAACTCAAAATCTTACCAAGTCTGTTCGTCTTATTTGTAGTCAAAATGTCTCATCCCACTTGATTTAAGATAAATTCACTTAAGTGACATTTCAGCAAGATGGAGGGACTTGTTTTAAGACAATGCATCTTAAATGATCGTGTTTTGAGTTGTGTATCTCAAATTTGGAGGTTACATGAAAGCAAAAATATATTTCTGAGTAAAAAAAAATATTTTTTAGCATGTCTGGCTTATTTTAAGACACCTCAGCTTGACAATCCTGGTAAAATACAGCTTATAATTTAAGATCTCAATATTCTAAATATCGTATCTTATTTCAAGAAATCTTATTAAGCCATTTTTCACTTGTTCTACTGGCAGATTTTTTTTTAGTCATTTCAAGGTGAAAGTTCCTTGAAATAAGTATTTTTTCTTGTTTTGAGAGGGGCATTTTTCCACTGTTGATGGAGGAACTTCCTAGATAGTCACACACTGTTTTTTCGGAATAAATTAAAATTGTTGGGTGAAAAAAACAGCTGACAGATAAATGTAGTGGAGTAGAAACTACAGTATTAACTGATGAAATATAGAGGATTGAAGGCAGAAAGTAACATTGTACTTAATTACTGTGCTTGAGCGACTTTCCATCACAACTTGTACATTTTTTGCATAGCAACAGCTGGGGAAAGATCTCTTTTCTCCTTACAGCAGATTCTGCATCATTCTTCCGGGATAAATATAAAAGCTCTGAACATCAGCGTGCATGTCACACCTTTTTCATGAAATGACAATTATTTATCATTCATTTTGACAAAAAATATTTACACATTCTCAGTCTGATCAATCCGTTTGTATAGCCAGAAAGAAAATGACAGAGTATGGACCCAATCACAGAACATCACCCTTTTTTTGATGCATTTATTAAAGGTGTCTCCACATTGGATGTAACTGAAGACGATGTGGTTGGCAATGTGCAAATTCCTTCCCAATCCACACTGTGGATCTGGACTTACAGTTAAGACCCTGATCATCCCTGCATTAGACTGAAAGTTACATGTGCAAACAAAGAAACGTTCACCTCCCAATCTCCTGTTTGTTTCCTAAAACCACACGAGATAAAAGTTTTAGCTACAGTTGATCCGTCGTATCCCTTTAGGAAGAGCAAGAAATCTGTTCAAGACTAAGAAGATCCAAAAACACACAAGTGTTTCCAAAGTTCCCAGATATTCACAACTAAAAAAAAAAATAATCTAAATGCTTTACATGGAAGCTGAGTAAAGGTGAAACTAACTGATGATTCCAAAGTGTGTATGATTCCTGTTATTGTCCCAAAAGTCATCGGTTTTGCTGAGTTCCAGTTTACAAAGAGGTGACAGGTCAGGGTGAGCTAACCGTACACTGAGCTGGTGTTTGTTTTTCTGAAGAATGAAATGACAACCTTGTAATCCAACAAAAAATGTGTTACATCCCCCAAAAAACAAAACACCCCTTCATGTAAAATATTTAAGGCAACTCGGTCATTAGGCCTCGGAGAGAACACACACACACACATACAAAAAGATCCAACAATACTCACACACACTCACACACAGAGAGCCAGATTCAGGAGTACATCTCTGCACACATAATTCATACATGTGTGAACTGGCTTAACAGGATCAGAGGGATGTTCTACAAAGCAAGTTCAACACATCCAGGCTTTCTTTGTTAGCTGGATCAACAAAACTTGAAACCCCAATCAGAGGTAACGGATATCAGAAATGATGTAAGATGGTGGGTGTAAACTTCGTTAAGCTTTCTCCTTCTGACTCTGTGTATTTTCCCATTACAGCAGGTGTTTGAAATGCCATGTGACTCGCTCTGCACTAAATGGACCAATGACATGATCCTTATTTTAGTCAGTTATAATAAAGAGCTACGAGGAATCCAAACATTTATCAGTTCAGCTGCTTATTTCTAACATGACAGCTGCAGGAAATCACTTCAGGTTTTGGCCAAATCAAAGTGAAAAGCTTCTTTTTTGGTCGGGACAAAAATGGTGAAAACGTGGTGCTTCTCACAATTTAAATCCCAAACTCTGAACAGCACCTCCTCCAGAGCAGCTTAACTAATAAGAATGAGTTACCATGGTGATCTAGCAGGTGAAATCTTTGCCACACTGAAGACACTGACTTCAGCTCAACGTACCTGCTAACCTGCATTCATCTCACTTCATAGTCCACCCCTCTGATGACTCACATTCCCGGTTTAACTTCTTGAGATAACTCAATTTTAATGAAGTAAAAATTTTTTGTAATCACGTAAAGTTGTGACTGAAATCACACACAAAAAAAATCTGAGCTTGGTTGTTCAAGAAATTGACACTACCAAGAATGTTTCCCCTCCGTTAACACACCGTCTAAAATCAAAACTTCATCACAATCTTCCCCAGATGAGCAAAGTCAAAGTTCATCGTCATCGCTGCTGCCCCAAGAGACGAGGCTCGTAGATCTCCGAGGGAGAAGTCTGTGCTTCTGTCAGGATTCCTCTCCGACTTCCTGGTTGATCACATGGTGGTATCCACGGCTGCTTACTGGCTGCTTCTGCCAACAGATAACGCCGAGGAGGAGGGCGATGAGGAGGAGCAGCAGGCAGCCGGACAGCGCCAGGCTGATGATGACTTCTGAAAACACAGAAACCAAAAGGTGGTATAGCAGCGGCTCAACCAATCAGCAGTCAGGAGCTTTGGTGTGTGTTAACAGCTGACCTTTATCTCTCCCTTCTGAAGGCACTTGGCACTCTTTGTCCCTGTCGTCTGAGATGGACAGCTTTGTAATTCTCACGAAATCATCCAGCGGACAGTTGAGAGAGCAGCCTGGTAGCTGAAGCGGGTACGGCTCCACGGTGCTGTCGTTCCGGTAAAACATCGACACCGTGGCAGAGCTGGGCGGTGCACAAACAGAGAGATTTGTCATTTTTATTCTCCATGACTGTCAAAATGTAATTTCAAAGATTTATATGTCCATTACAAGCATTCTGGGCTCTCAAATAGTCAGTTTCTGTACAATCTGAACAGATAATGACTTCCTTTTTGGCTTTTTTTCCACTGCTGCAGTGAGTAGTGAGTGTTACCCATTTTCCTCTCGGTACAGCTCAAACATGTGACAGGAGGCGTACGGCGGCTGAATTCCATTGAACACATTCAAGCTGGCCTGCAGAGCGACTACAGTGGTGTCATGCTGTGGAACACACACACACCCACATATTTTAGCTCATTCATGCTTTCTCATCTAGAGTTAGATGAGAACAATCGCACCACTCTGTCTGTACACCTGATATGGAGCTACAGCTAGCAGCCGGTTAGCTTAGCTTAGCAGAATGACTGGAATCAGGGGAAACCGTTAGCCTGGCTCCATCCACAGGCATTAAATTCTACTAACAGCAACCTAAAATTCATACATTTCGTATTATTAACTAGCTTACTGCTGAGAGCATCATCAGTTTGAGTCGCTGTGTCGAGTCTGCGGCGGCCATGGTGGAAATATTCTTCACTATTTCACCCAGCAAGATGCCTGAAAGACAGAAAACAGTTTTTTATTCCCTTGTAGTTTCATGATGTCGTTAAAGAATAGGTGGTGATATTCTGTAGTTTTATTATCGTCATGAAAATACCAAAGCCAACAATTGAGCGATAGAAATAGATGTGTAGGAGTTCAAAAGAGCCTAAAATGCTGCAGGTGTAGAGACGTCTAAGTAGCAGGAGTTTCACCCAGTCCTATTGTGACCGAGCAATATTTTTTCACCGGTTTATTTTGTGATGTTGTCACTGAAGTCCAAAAGTACTTTGCTAAGTTTGGCAAAGGGTTTGGTTTAAAACACAGCCTTCTGACACATTAACATCTTGTTCCCTGACAAGAAGCATCACTGATATTAACTAGGAACATTTGAATACCGACTCATGGCATCTATTCCCGACACTAACAGACTGTGATAAACTAGAGTGAGACTGGGCTCAGGGTTGGCTACACTCACAAACACTTACCTCCCTGCAGTCGACTCTTCTCCTGCTGGTTGTAGACCCCGAACATGACCTGCAAACATGTGTCAAAGAGAATCAGAGTATAAGAGACAATTTACGCTAATTTTTTTTTAAAAAATGGATGAAATAAAAGCCAAAATGCACATGCAGTTTTTAACCTGAAATCCAAAGTCTTTGAGCGCTCGGAGTTTGTTCATAACGTCGGTAGTCACCCAATCAGGAGCCGACATGTTGTGACGGGACTGAACACACACAGCAAACCGTTTGAGTTAGAAAAACCACCACCAAGACTTTCTAAGAAGGCCTCAAAGAATAAGCTGACACTTTATTACTGTACTTCTCATGTCAGCAGTCTGCCTTCACCTCTGCTGCCACCATGTCACACATTGTTGCTTAATTATTCTGTGGCTGCACTCAGTGACCCAGCGGCGCCCGGCCCCAGCTTCAAGTTTCACACTATTTGGTGTTAATAATGTAGAAAATCTGAAGAAAAGTGGCTTATATGTACTGATACATGGATACAAAGCTGCTAGTAGTTGCACAGCGCTGTTCCTCAATCAGCTTTTCTGCCAAAACACCCATGTTCCTTTAAACTGGGGAGGCCAGCGGAGTCACAAGATCAAAACAAACCATCACATGTGAGATTTGCTGAGTTACAAGCTAACTCACTAAACCAATCTTGGATAAACAGGGTGTAAAGTTTTGTCTTGAGCAGCAGGAGGCTCTTATTTTGAAATTACAGCCACTACACAGAGACATTTCTTCGTATCTTAAAAATAAATGTTAGCATTCACCTTTCTGGTTCAATCATATGTCAGAACACGACTCACATCAGTGTCTGCTAAAACTGGGATGTCTCTAACAAGCAATGTTGATACTGATCCTAACAAGTAGAGCAACAAAAACCAAACAAAACACCCTCATTTTCACTTCTTGTTTTACTGACTTGTGTGTGTGTTCTCACCTCACAGTAGAGTGTGTCATAAACGCTCCACACTGACTCCACATTTGTCTTATTCAGTCCTGTTTTGCTCCTCACCAGATCTAGGATGTCCTGGAGAGAAAAAAAGACAAAAATTTTTTAACCACGAACCTAAGAGTGTAGCTATCTTTTTTGAAATGTATTTAGTTCACTTCAAAACATTTTTGAGTCAAAACATTTTCAACAAAAAGCTACGCATGTGGAAAACAATATTTTGCTAGCCTCAGATTAACATGTTTTAAATACGGTACTTTCAAAATTTTGATGCCAATTTGAAAAACAAAAAAGTGGCTTTATCATCACAAATTGAACAATAACAATAAAAAAATCTGTAGACATATTTTAATTACAAAGAAGTTTTGTGATTTTGATAACAAATCTAAACTATTCCTCCACACAACGACACAAACTAAAACATTAAGAGCACCTAAATGAACCAGCAAACACAGAAACATCCAAATATTTGAACTTTATAATATCAAGAACTGGGAAGACATGGAAATTTGTATGTTTGGAGAGGAGAGGAGAGGAGAGGAGAGGAGAGGAGAAGAGAGGAGAGGAGAGGAGAGGAGAGGAGAGGAGAGGAGAGGAGAGGAGAGGAGAGGAGAGAGCCTCTACCTTGTATGCTGTGGTAACATTAAGGAACTCTGCTGTTTTCTCGGTTTCATTCATCAGTAGTTCGTAGCGAGGACAGTCGTTCAAAGGAAACGAGAGAAGCTGAAAAAGAAACGGGGAGTTCAGTCAAAGAGAACTGACTCACTTTCAGCAAGGACACCTGATTGAATTCTTTCCATCTTGTACTAACCCTCTCTTCACTCTGCGGCACCGTGTGGACGGGTATCGGCTGCCACTTCAGGGAGGGCGTGAAGATCTGCTGCCCACTGGGGGGGTACAGACCTGATGGGAGGCATTAAACTGACTGTTAGGGTGAGGAAGAGGAGATTTAAGAAGATAAAAGGAGGTGGATTGTGTTCAGACCTGCGAGGTTGGCCTCGGCACTCATCAGGGTGCGATCATGGTCTGTGCTGCGAACTAGGATCTAAAGACAAACAGCATTAAATATGTTTAGTCCAAATATACTCTGATGAGAGCAGACTTGGATCAAGTGATGAAGAAACTCCGAGGCGTTCTTTCTCGAAAAGCTCTCTCTGACTTTCAGGAGTTCCAGCACTAGTGGGAACCCTGTATAACACGGATGTGACAAGAGGCCTCTTCCCTCAAATAATGATATGAATCACCGTCTGTCTGAACAGCATACTGCCATGTGATCCTGAAGCCAAGACGAGGCTCCACATCTTACCTCGTGTCGGTCATAGGATTCGCTGAGGAAACCTTTGTATCGATCCCTCAGAAACTGGCCCAGGTTAAGGTGCTGCCTCATGCCCTCCTGAAGACACAAACATTGAGAAGAGAATTACACTCCTTATGATGCCACTGGAGGCGGATTTATGCAGAATCTGGTGAGACAGAAGACTCTAAATAGCACATTAAATGCCATAAAGTCAAGACACACAATGGATGTGACTTCTGTGCACATTGATGCAACTCCACATGACTTTTGGATGAAGTTTCTACATGTAAAATAATGAGCATTTTTACATTTGAATGGTATTTATAACACATACAGACAGAGCGATGAACACAGCAGTGCTGACGAGGCCTCCAGAGACATTAAAGTGGCAACATTATGCAAAATCTGTGGATTTAAATATCCACATAACATCACACCACTGGTCACAAAGTGTCTGGATCCTCCTAACTGAATGAAGTAACCTGGAAGTGTTCAATTTACAGCCTTGATAGGCGCTCGTTAAATTCTTCATGTCCTAAATAAAAGGTGCAAAATGCTTACTCTCTTTTCTCCTTGAGCAGAACATAAGTGGTCTATTTTTTATGTAAGGAACCCAGATAAGGCTTCTCCCCTTTGCACACAACATCTATATCCAACCCTAGATCATACGCATCACATGATTGTAGCACCGTGAATTTGCGTCTGTAATAGGCCTCTTCTTTGTTGGGCAAGAGAAAGCATTAAGACAAAAGATATAAAGCTACACACACTAAAACAGCCATCTTGGAGCAGGTCAGATGCATCATAGAATGAACCATCTGTTAAAAATCATACGATAGGGAACCTTTAAAGCAGCACATAAATAGCTCTAACTGTGCAGTTATCATTATGACAGCATGTGCAGTTGATCATGAGGCAATGCTGAGTATTGTAAATGCAAATGGAGTTTGTACAGTCTGCAGCTACTGTGTTCTGAATAAAACAGGGCTTAAAGGGCCCGACGATGTTCAAAGGAGTGGTAGCATTACTCGAGACACTGACAAATCGATGTACGCCAAATAACCAGTTTTTCTGGTCAAAGGGTTGTCCACCGACGCCCAACGTTGCGTCAGCTTCTAAAGCAGGGGTGTGAAACTGATTTTAGTTCAGGGGCCACATTCAGCCCATTTTGATGTAAAGTGAGCAACAAAATCACAGCAGAATAACCTATAAATAACCGCAACTGCAAATCTTTCCGTTTGTTTTACTGCAAGCACATTCTAAACATGTTCATATTTAAGGAAATATCTTTTGAAACGACATTAAGATATTTTAAGAATCGGTATTTAATAAAAGTTCAGACATCAACTTAAGCAATCATGCTGTACATAAAAATATTTAGTTTATTTAGGAATTGCAGGGTACATATGGAAATATGTGGCAACTTTATGTTTAAAAAAACATGACTCCGCAAATAAATGTGTACTTTCTGCAGCTTATGTAGTAAAAACATACCTGTGATAGTTGTCCAAAGCCTTGTGGCCAGTCTTTCTCTTGGTACGGGTCAGTAGGATAAGCTTTGACCGGAGATCTGTCGCCATGTCGGAACAACTGGAGGGAGAAAGAGGACATAAGAAACTTTATTAATCGCTAGAAGCAATGTTCCACAGAATCTAAGGAATAAACATGCTGTAAAATGTGGTGATAATTAGACTGCTGGTGTTGGATAGCTACAAAATCACATCCTATAGAAAGGATTTTTAGGCTAAATCTTTACCTACATGCATATTCGCAAACAAATGTTTTTGCTCTGGATATCTTTTTAAAAAGTGACAAATCAGTAGCAGATTGGAAGACACTCAATGGAGCACATTTACTGACTGTTCTGCCACTTTATAAGCCTTCTTCAAAGCCCACAGAGGCGATATCTCTACTTGATTATGTTCGCAGGGCAAAAAGTTATTCCCGAGTGGCATCTGTAAATACTGTGTGGCTTCTCTAAAATCTACTCAAGCCTTTGCTCTAGTTTTATACCATCCAGTCCAAGTGCCAAGTGTTTGTCCAACACTGTAATGTCATTTACAGGCCATCAAAACAGAAATCTTTGACACCAAACTATAAAAAGCAACGCAGGTTTAAACAGTAACCTTGACTGGAACTTATAGCTGCTTTGGTGATAAAACAGAACTAAAGCTGTGAGCCCCAACTCTGTAAGTAATGTCAATATCCAACCAGTTAGGTCTGGATGCCACTACACAATTTACATAAACTGGTTTCAGTTCTAAAGCCACTACAGAGGAGTGTGGTTTTCTGGTCTACTGAAGTGAAGTAAGATCTCACACGCATGACTGATCTGAGGAAACAGCCAGAAAAAAAAGGTGTGTAAACTCTATTTGAAGGCTGGATTATCCTTTCCAACTCCTAATCTGCTCCGTGATCCATTCACGCTCTCTAGCAGGTTTCTAAGAATGAGTGCAATAATGAGAACATGTAACATCGAGGCTTTTCCTTACGACAGTAAGAATAATCAGCTCACACAGTAAAAGTAATGCATCTGTGTTGCCTTAATTGACAGAAATCTGTGCATTTTCATCATTTTATACACAAACATTTCTATTATTCTTGAGAAAATTAAACAAAAATTAACAAAACTGGCTAAAGAAAAATTTCCTTTTAATAGTCATCATTTATTGGCTAAAGTCTCGTTCAACTTTCCCCTCAGTGTCATACTTTAACACAGTAACATGCAAGATGCTTGATGTCATTGCTTTAACATAAAAAAGCATGACCGAGCCCAGAGCCATTTCAATTCTCACATCCCTGAGAGAATCCTTGTCTCCTACGCGATAAAGGAAGAGAGGATAGCCAAGATACTCATCCTATAGCCCAGATTCACATAAATGCCACAAAATAAGACTTTTGACCGTAAACTTGTCAAAATTGTGCTCTCCGAGTTGTAAAGTGAGGACTTTGGCTGCTTCTCACAACATAGTCATTTGCATGTGTCTCGATATTTTGCATAGAAATTCACTTAGAAGACTATTTCTCAAGCGTTATGACAAGAGGAAATGCACAACACCACCAGGAAAGAGGAAGTAGAGGAGAAATTTAGTGTATCAAGTTGCTGCGGAGTCACTGAATAGTTGATTGTTGTTCTGTTTAGACAGTAACTTGTGTGTCCTTGGCTACACGGTGCTTCTTCCCTGAGGCATGCTGGCCCTCCTGATGAGAGGTGAGCAGGTTCAGGTCAGCTGCATCTGCAAATGCTTCCTGAACACATCTGATCCGTGCTTAAACTCACTAATATCACCATCGATTTGACCTCAGAAATCAAATACCAGTATTTATGCAACAACTATCAATGCAGTGTTTGTATTAATGGTGCAATATACTGATAATCTGTTTCATGATAAAGAGAAACTGAACATTTCAAACACTGAGTTCAAAACACTTTATTAATTATCTCAAGCACCAGCTGGAGACTTGCTAACAGACTTCTGATAAGGATATCTGTCGTAGTGTCGTCTGAATTCAACATAGAGTATAGCCTTTAACCGTTACCAATCTAAAGATGTTTAGTTGAATTTAATTCACTCGCTGTTTCATTAAAATACGCAGTTTTACAACGGTCAGCCTGTTTTTGCTAGCTAGCACCAAACACCAAAAAATGAACCTCTGTATTTTTAAAGCGTTCAATTATGTATTATCAGCATGCCGAATTTACTGCAACACCTCCAAACATTTCCTGACAAACTTAATTAGTTTCCAGACGACTCACACGTCTACAGATAAACGCGGAAAGACAAAACTTTGTGAAATTTTGAGCGCAGTTCCCGTCTGTCTATCAGAGAGCTGCGCGACGACACGTTGAGGAGTTGAACGGAGCTTCGCGGCGTCGTAACGGGCATTACGTACTCACACGGTCACAAAGAGAGGTTCTGTCTCAAACCCCTCAGCGGCTTTACAACATACATGCCCAGCAACAGGAGGAAAAGCAGGCCGCGGCGGACCCATACTTCCGGCTGGACGGGTGACCCAGATGTCTGCTGAAAAACGCTGACTGAGGGGGTTCCTGAAGCCTCAATGTCAAGTCACAAGAGTTAATTCGGCCTCGACTGAACCGGAAAGTTTAAATATAAAATGTAGCCCTTCATAGTTTTAACGAAAAAAATGTAATAAATAGAGGGTTTTGAAAGACAATGTGCTGTCTCTGTTACTTATCTTTACGCTAAATAAAATATTCAGGTACAGTTGAGGGTGCTTATTTTTTTCTAAATTACTACATATTTTCCTAGCTGGGGATTTGTATTTTGAAAGAGTCTGAATGTCCGTTGGCTGAGCCGCGTCCGCCACTTGACAATAGTAAGCAGGCTACTTTATTAATAAGCAATTAATCCCATGAAATATGTGATATTATGTGATTTAAACCAAGTTCAACTTCACGTTAGCTATCTTATTTTAACTAATATATTTCAGCTTGTTTATTTTTTTTGTGAAAACTTTACAACAACACGGACATTGTAATTTACAACCACAACTAGAAAAGCACTCAGAGTGCAGACCTCCGCCAGGGATAGAGGACAACAGGAAACCCATGCAGTAAAGGATCATGAGCTGGAATCGAACCTACGTCCCTGACACAGTTGCGTTCATAGATATATACAAGGTTGTTGCTTGATGGCTCATGAGCGCTGTCAGCCTATGGAGAGCAACGTCGCCACATGGCGGCCAACTTGGGACAGGGCTGCTCGATCACTCATAACATTAAAGTCAATGGAGCATGGATTTTAAAATCACTGTCGATTGCTCAATTTTCAACCGATTTTACAACAGCTTGGTTTGTTATAAACGTCAGAGATGTACTTCTTTTTCTGCTTACTAAAGAATAATTAAAACCATTGAATTCATATAAAATCATCACCCATCCTTAAGCACTTATAATATTTTAAAACAAAACCCAGCTAATTAGTACTCGTGCTTTTTTTGCTGCTACTATTACCTAATGGGTCATAATGTTATTTTGTGGTGTTAGCATATTATATCAGGTAATGATGTAACATATACTGCAAATGTTACTCTTTTTTTAGTATTTACCTCTAACATTTCTACGATGCTCTTTCAAACTGAAAATGTGCAGTTTTAATTTAATTATAGATAAACACTTATCATGTTCAAAGTATAACTGCCTAACTTAACACTGATTATTGGTTTAAGTGTGGTACCTGGGGACCAGAGTTTGTATGTTAATGCGATCAGACTTTGCTTTTCCATGTAATTGTAGGTGTGGAGGAAGAATAAGGTTAAGCTCTCGTTTAAACATTTTTTCCTTAGGTTTTTTTTCTAGTCATGGTACTTTTCAGGGTTTGTATGATCAGTGGCTCTGTGTATGTAATTAATGGTCTATGTTTTGTGTCTAAGGTTTTGAAGATACAATTTCCTCTCCCCTGTACATCTGTACTTCCTTCTTGTTCTTGAACACTACCAGCTGCCAGTCTGGAATTCCACTTGCTGTAAAGGTATGTCAGAATTGGAGAACTGAATGGGTTCTTTGTAAATTGTCACTGGTTAAAAAAATTTTTTTGAGATTGTACTTTCTGTGAATTTTATTGTTGTGTTACAGAGTAACTACTTACTGTAGTGAAATTACAAAGTATATGTATTGTAATCAGGTTCAGTCACTGAGAAAAATTTGTAATACATTTAGTAAAAAAATCACAATTTTGGGCAATACAAATTAATTTCAACTGATTGTGTTCAGCAAAAATCCCATGTTTAAAATTTGACATTTTTTTTCTATTGCTTGTCATCATTTCTCTGTGCAGTAAAGATTCTTTTTTTTCAGATATCTGGACAACTTTGGTGGGCCTGGGATCTTTCTGTATGGAGTTTGCATGTTCTCCCTGTGCATGCGTGGGTTTTCTCGGGTACTCCAGCTTCCTCCCACAGTCCAAAAATATGCTGAGGTTAACTGATTATTCTAAATTGCCCGTAAGTGTGAATATGAGTGTGATTGTGTGTCTGTATATGTAGCCGCTGTGACAGACTGGTGACCTGTCCAGGGTGTCCCTGCCTTCGCTCCAGTCAGCTGGGATAGGCTCCAGCACCCCCCATGACCCTAGTGAGGATAAAGCGTTGTATAGAGAATGGATGGATGGATGGACAAACTTTGTTCGTCCAAGCTGAGTGGCAAATGAGATCAATATTCAACAATCAATGGTAATGTCTTTTAACCAAAGACTGTATAATAATTTATTAGAAAAATAATTAAGACACTTTGATGTGATCAAATAAGGTACATATTACACTTACGTTGTAACTAGTAATCTGTAGCCCTACAGGATAACCTCCCTAACTCAGATTTTCTTTAATTTGTTTGTGTAGACCTCACCTCTTCATTCAGTCACCTGCTCTGGCAGCTCTTTGTTTATTTCTGTTGATCTCTGCTTCTAGACAAATAAAATAATGGAAAAACACACCTGAGATTGATGGTTTTCTGTGTTTCACATACCTTGAATGTTCAATAATGTCTGTACTTGTGTCAATGGTAAGGTTACCCTTTTTATATATTTCTTTAATGGTGCCAGAGCATTTTAACCATGGCAAAAAAAATGTAAATGTTTATAT